>NW_016179543.1:0-7228 GCF_001687245.7 Rhagoletis zephyria | reverse complement strand
AGCGAGAGAAAGTTTTTCTTACAAAACCTTTCATTATTGAATCATGTATGAAGAGTACGTTAGCTGACTAAAATTCATCCTGTCATATCTTCTTTTAACTCCTACACTGGACGTTCAGTTCCATTGCTTATTACTTATACGCTCTGGTGTTCATCTGTCGTCGAGTTAACTATTTATGTGTACTCAATATTTCAAAATACTTTAAACTTTCCATTTGCTGATTTCTATTTGATATTTGTTGACTACTCTGACTATTCTTTTTTTCTTTAGTTGCAAATTGTTTTCTTTTTTTGGTTATATTTACTTTATTTACTCGTACAATTACTTTTTTGCATTTTTCATTTGGTTTTCATTTTTTGTATGTGTGAAAGGAGCCACGCGATTGTCGTCGTGACGATTCGCTGCTTTCGTCATTATGTTAACTCAAATTGACAAACTTTTGCCTTTGTATGTGTACATACATAAATATGTATTCGTATATTAATTTTTGATATCTTCTTCAGCTGTATGACTTCTTGCCTGCATAAGAAGGTACATAAACACATATATAACGGTATTGCCATACCTTGTTAACAACAGTATATATATGCACTCTAAATGTAACAAATGTATGCCATATCGACACACATACGTATAGAGTTCCAAATAATGACTGGAAACTTATTGAACAAAACTTAATGAACTATTTTTTTTTTTAACAACGGTTGGATTCACCATTTTTGATTTAGATGAAGTTTAGTCAGAGATTTTATTTTATCCTATACTATTGAAGTTCTACTAGAAAATGTATGCAAAATTCAAAATTTCACAACATCCGGGAAAATTTATTTTCATTCTCATCTCATTTTAAAGCTGATATTTGGGGCTATATAAAAGAGTCTTAAAATAAAAATATTATAGAATTTTGAAACTAAATAAATCGTAAAAGCTGAAACTTCTTCAAATTTTTGGCCAAATTATTTTTATGCAAGGCCTCCAACTGACCTCTTGAAAATTTTAAGGTGTTTTTTAAGGATATGGAATTTTGAACTTTGGAAATTTTTTTTTCAAACTACAAATTAAGTTAAATTAAATAATTTTTATTTAGTTTAAATTTATTTTTAATTTAGCGTTTGCAAAAAAATTTTAGTTTTCAAAAATCAATGTTAAAATAAACACCTTAAAAATGACTTTATGACCAGTTGGAGGTATAGTATATAAAAAATTTTGCCAAAAATATATAGACTGGCGCAAAACTAACTGCACGGTTATTTTTCTTAAATATTTACAAAGTTTTTCCAAATATCTTTTTTTTTGTTATTTTGGTATAAAAATATTGTGCTTTAACAAAAACTAGACAGCCAAAACCAAATTTTGATACCTTATACATAATTTAGAAAAATTCTACGAATTTCAACAAAAATTTCGAAATTTTTAATCTGATATTTAAAAAAAATTTTGTGTATCACCTTTGAAACGAAATGAGAATAACTTTTTTAACTAAAAAAGTCTTCAGATATCCAAAAAATTTACTTCCAAAATCCGGGAATTTGTAAAATTTGGAACTTTCAAAAAAATTTGTTTTCTCTGAAAGAAATTTGGGAACTAAAAATTGGTCTATTCGAAACATTGGTCGCTTTGACTTGGATTCACCCTTATACAAACATATAGACACCTATATCTTAAAATCATCGAGAAAAGCAACAACAAATTCTAGTTAAATATAAATTTGCTGAGTTCTAAAAAGATCAAATTGACAATTTAATTTTAATTTTTTATATAACTTTTTAATCAACATTTTTCTATTTCACTAATATTTAAATTAAACATGTGAAGGCAATGAAAAAAAATATTTTTTGTTGATAAAAGAAGAAAAGTGGAAAAAATTAATAGCAATTTATAAATTTTATGTAATTCACGTAATGTATTTCACGATTTGCAGGTCTTTGCAGGAAGCTGTTCCTGTACGCTATTTTCCATAAAGTCTATTAAGGCGAAAACAGATTTTCCCGTCAATCCTATAAAACTTACAAAGCTTGAAGTACCAGGAACAGACTTTAAATTTAAATACGATTTGCAAAAATTAATGTAGGTACTGTCGTTGATATTTGAACGATATTTAAATCGAAAGCTGAAAAAAGTTTTACTTGAATTGCTTAAGGGAAACCAATTTTAAAAGAATGCACATTAGTGCGGGTCGAAATTTTTCCTTTTGTTCTAGTGAATAAAAAATGTATCAATTTATTTGAAGTGCATGAGCCCGCACGCCGATCTTTAATGGCCAATTACTATTTGCTTAGTCCTAAGACAACGTAATGTCACTTAAAAACAATCAAATGGGTTTTGAAAATATTAAATTCGAAATAGGATGACAACCTAACTAAAAAATTTAATTAGTTCATAATGTTATTTAAGTAAAATGCCGAAAATTTGAACATTTCAAATTTTTGTTCTTCATTTCTGCCGTTTCGCTGTCCAGTAAGTAAATAATTTTGAGCAGAACAACGTCTGCCGGGTCTGCTCGCAGAAGAATATTTACGCAATTGCCTGGCTTTAGGTATAATATAATATTACGCACGCTTGACAAACAATTCAGTCAAGGCCTTGCAGTCATACATACAGATGTGAATAAGTATGTATAAGAGGAGGAAATAAGAGCTTTTGCGAAGTAGCGTCGACCAATTGGCATGTACCCGGTTTGAAAAGTATAGTATATCGCCTCAATTTAAAAATTTTATTCAAGATTTAACCTAGCTTCGTCAGTTTGTGCTAGTCATGTTTTAAAACATTTGCGTCATTAAAAAATTAGCTTAAAATTCAAATCAAGTGACAAAACCAAAAACGGATGTGCAAATATTTATTGAATGAAGCAAGCTAAATAACTTTGTTTTGAATCAGATGGCTATAAAATTTAATTATGATTAATTGAATATGTAAGAGATTAAATTAATATGTTTTCGAGAAAAGCAAAATATATATTTTTTTTCATCAAAGAAAGTCCCCTCCAATTTGCACGAAATTTCGCAATGGAAGAAAGCTGTATATATTTTTCTTATCATTTCTTTTGTATATAAATTTTTTTGCAAATATTAAGTATCATCATCATAACGAGCAAAATCAACAATTTATGAGAAATGTGTTAAATGCAAATGCAAATATTGTCGCATGCGACTAGTTTTGGCTTACAGTTGTTATTGATGAGTTGTTAGGTGTGATGGCTTTTGGTTAACGAGCAATTCACACAAAAACAAATACAACTACACACACACAAACACTATTTAGGCAGCTTAACTCAATACACAATTACTTAAATGGACATAGTCATAGCGGTGTGGGCGTGCTGCCATCATAATTGAATAATGCGCATGCGCAGCTACCGTTGATTAGTGCTTGTGGGAGATGAGACGAATGCAGCGAAGTTGAATGTTTCGCGCAGTTACGATTTTTTGCGCATAACAGTAGCGCATAGATATAAAATTGAGTAAAGTGTTGACAAGCCGAAAGCAGCAGCCATTCAGCGTAATTTACCTAAACGTTGAGCTATTACTAGTAATCCATCAAAATTATTATATGCATACGTACAAACATAAAGCGATTGGTGTTTGATTAGTTAATTGACAATGGTGAATTATGGAATTGATATCTGCATATAGATATGTACAAACATAATTACTGAAGCGGATGTTTTTTAAATTTGAGTATCAGAGGAGTGATGCATGAGTACCAGATAAATACTCCTGCAGTTATGTATGTGCAAATATCTGTGTACGGATTGGCATAGCGCTAGGCAGTTCAGTTATATATATACATAAATCGATAAGATTAGATATTAAACATCAGTTTCCTTTTATTTCATTTATTTTGTGGAGAACAGTACACGACTTTTTCGTAACCACTTCGGGAATATTTAAGAACTTTTCAGTATTATTTCGTGACTAGGTTCAAATTATACCCATATGGTCCCGCAATAGTACCAAATTTGTGCTGAAGTGGTTTTGATATAGTCGAAAACTTGCGCCGAAATGATCTCGAATAATTTTTGAAACGGTCGCGAAATCTTACTCTACTAGTCCCAAAATGAACAAGAACTAGTCAAAAAATTATACCAAACTAGTCTTGAAATGCTTCTGAACTAGGCTCAAATGGTCCAGAACTAGCCACAATTGGTCCTCGCATAGTCCTTAGCTAAAATGTTTCTGAATAAGCTGCGAGGTGGTCCTGAAATAGTCCTGAACAGGTCCAAAAACGATGCCAAACAATTCCCGAAATAATTCTCAAATAGTCATCAAACAATCCCAGAATAGTCCTGAACTAGGCCTGAGATGATCTTGAAATAGCCTTAAACTATCTCCAAATTGGCCCTGAAATAGTCTTAAACCAGTCCAAAAATTGTCCTTAACCAATCTCAAATAGTCCAGAACTATTCCAGAAACGGTACTGAAATAACTCCGAAATGGTGCTAAATAGTCTTGAATTAGTCCGGAAACGAACCCGAAATGATCTCGAACTAGTCCAGAAATGGTCCTAAAATAATCCTAAACAGGCCCTGAAATGGTCGTAAAAGTCATGTACTTGTCCGAAATGATCATTTTACTAGGCCCAAAATGATCCCGAAAAAGTCACGAAATGTTCCAGAAATAGTTCTGAACTAACTTCAAATGGTCCAGAGCTGGCCGTTAACTTGTCCGGAAAAGAACTCGAAAAAGTCCTGAAACGGTACCGAAATGCTTCTGAAATAGTCCTGAAACGAAGATGTATAAGACGAATACAAATAAAAATACAGAAACTTGTACGCAGACCAAAACGAAGACGAAGAAGAAGACGAATACTAAGTCCAATTACGCAGACGAATACGAAAACCATGCGAAATACGAAGCCGAATAAAAATACGAAACCGAAGGTTATTACGAAGAGAAATATTCAGGCCAAGACTAAGACTAAAATGAAAGCGTAATCGAATAGCTTATAATTGTAAGTGCCTTCATCAAACAGTAGTTTCTGGAAATGTACATGGGTGATTCTCTCTAAATTGTAATTTTTCGAAATTTAAAATTTTCGAATTGGAGGCTGTTCAAAAAAAAAATTCTTTATATTGGGGTATCTAAAGGCAATCCTCGCTTGGCCATAAAGTCGAAAATAATAGATACATATATTTATCAATTTTAATGTAGACAACTTTTTCCAATCGCTTTGTTTTCGACGACGAACTCTTTTTTCCCAGATTTGAAAAATCTGCAACACTGTTGGGTTTGCCAGCCCGCTTTCTTATTCAATTTACTTTTCGTCCTTTTTTCACAATATCGCTCTTGTTCTTCAGGAATCTTATCTCCAGATGTTCTGGCCGATGTGCTCGTCCCTACTTCGAATTTTTCTCCTTTTAGAGTTGAGCTTGGATTTTGTCTCCAGCAGTGGATTGATAGCTCCCACACATTCTATCATCTGAAAAACCGTCTTTTGTACATTTTATCGCCATTGAGCGGTAATGGATAGGCATTACAAGAATATGAACGTTTGTAGAGAATCAACCACCCATGTTCTTAGATGAGTCCCAGTCTTAAATGTACTTCACATCAATTTTTTATTTAAATATAGTTCGTGTGACATGGTGGATGTCATTTCCCTATCTGATAGCATTTTCTTCAGCTATAAGCTTAGCTTAAACTCACAATTCAAAATAGTATTTTTAAACGCAACGAAGGATGTTCGACATTTCTGATCACTTTTTTTAATGTATGTATGTAGAAACCATGTGATATTTTTAAATCATCGCTTATTCATATTAAATGGCATATTATTTAACCTATGTATGTATGTATGTTTATTCAAACATTTTTTCTATTTATTTTTTGGTGCTTTGAGTGGTTCTTATTTAAATTTTTTTCCACAATACACAACAGCTTTGTCTTGTGACTGTCATGTGATATTTTTTTGTTGTTGCTATTTTTGCTATTTTTGTCGTTGTTGTTTTTGTTTTTATTATTTATATTACCCATGTGTTTGTTGTTACTGTAGTTTTTTGTTGCCCTCTTTTTTTTTTTTGTTTCCAATTTATAAATGTATTTGGCAGCTGATTTCTCCATTTAATACAACTGCATTAGTGTAGGTTAATTTGCATGAGTATTACATTATCCAAATAATAAGTATGTATGTGTGTATGTATGTATAAATATGCTTGTTTGCGCGAGTGCCATCACATGACTTCCGCGCGCAAATGTGTGGGTTTAATAAGCAGCCCCCCAACCATCGTAGTCCCAGGTGTGTTTGTGTAAATTTTTGTTTTGTTTTAGCTTTTTTTGGAAGTTGTTGTTGCATTGCCAGCGTTGTCATGTGATGTGCATTGGTACAACTGCCGCTCACCCCTATCCTAGTAAACCAACTCCGCTGTCTGGGAGGTTGGCTGACTTATTCCGCTGCTGAATGCACTGTCTTCGTTGGCTGGTTGTAGCCGGCGGTAGTGGCTACATGTGGCTGCCTATGACTGCATGCCGTGCTATGTAAGCAGCTAAACTGGATGTAACCTGTTAAGCGTTTGTTGTGCGCTTGTGGACTATCCTATGCAAGCACATGACTACGAATTGGGCAAGACGAATGCAATATGATTCATGCAATTCGGCGATCTTCCAGCATAATGTCTGGAGGAGCAAATTCGTGCAGTTATGGTTGTGCATGTATGTAGTATACGTGTAAACACCACTTTTTTACTCTCTGCTACATGAATATGTTCAAAGCTTCGAGATTGTTATTATGCATATCAGCCTGCTTGTAAATATTTATAAATTCTATATGTATGCAATCCACATGTATGTTGTTGTTGCATTTCTAAAAAAGCTTTCTGAAATCTCTTGTCGAGCGCAGTAAGATCACGTGGCTAATGTTAGTGCTTAGGCGAATTTTTCCAAAGCAAACACGTGAGCTAGATATGCAAAATACTACGCTTAAGTACTGTTATCTGCTTTCCTGGAAAACTTCCCTAACTTAATGCGGTTAGAAATTCCACCTACAGTTGTTATTGATCTATTTTAAATGACCAGAAATTAGCAATATTATTAATTGCATTTGATTGCAACTAATGAGTATTTCTGACAATTTTTCAGCTAATACGGAATTTTGAATTTTTTATATTTAAAATAGTTAATGTTGATAAGAAAGTTTTGCGGATATGTTATACGGCTAAATGGTAGAGACTATAGTAAATGACTGCAGGTGCGAGACGCTTCATCTTCATCTTCATCTTCATCTTCATCTTCAT
>NW_016179542.1:0-7229 GCF_001687245.7 Rhagoletis zephyria | reverse complement strand
CTGGTGCTTAATTGATCTTTTATCTGCATTTGGTCGCTTCTGGCAATAGATAATCTTCATCAGCCAAAGGTAGACAGTTTTGCATTCGTTTATTAGGGTATACCGATTTGCAGATGCATTCCGGTGCAAGTAGGAGACCATCTACATAAGTGTCAAGGGTACTAATAGACATAGACGGTTTTGCAGTATAAGTATGTCTGCATGTGAGAAAAGCTTAAATTTGTGTCTGTAAAGAATGCTGCAAAAGTTAAATATAGNGTTCACCTTTATACCCGAACGGGTATAAAAAGCGACTAGTCACTTTTAAAAAATAAAAATAAAAATTTGCGCCAGCTGAGATTCGAACCGGGTTGCTCAGTTTTGTTAGGCGAATACTCTCTCTGTGTACCAACGCCGCACATGAAATTTCATTGACTAAGTGCGTACATATCATTAAATCGTTAATAGTACCCGTTAGAGATGAGTTGGGTACTAATTGATCTCCATTAGTACCCGTATGAGACTAGTTGCGACTAATTAATGCCCAATTGTACCCGATTGAGAGTAATCTCGGAATACTCTCTTTAGAGATTAGTCGCACAATTTTTGGCAGGGAGGATTATACTAGTAGAATAAAAGCCACCTCTGTATGATCCCTGCAGGTACGGTGTATCCATATCGCACCCTAAATCAAAAATGTTACAACCCAAAATTTCTCCAAATTGTTGTTTTTTTTTCTGATAAACCCGTTTACAGACCATATTTCTAACGTTCGCGAAAATTTCTTCTTCATCACGTCTTCATAGCTGAATATTATTTTTGTTTTACTTGCGACGCTTGCGCAGCATCAAAAATTTTGAAATTTTGTTGCCTCTTGGGATTTTTTTGACTTGTGACTGTTCCTGATTTAGGGTGCGATATGTATGTATGTGCATATATACAGACGCTAAGCTATTGGCCCCTACAAGAGCACCGTTTAAATCTTTAAAAGCTGTCCCATAAGAAAGAATGCCATTGTGGAAAATACATATATACGAGATACATATATGTAATCATAACTATACATATGTATATGTAGGTACGGTGACCATATTTATGACAGCCGAATACGGGACGAAAAATTATTTTGCCAACTTTTTCCACAAATGCTAGAGGATTTTAAAACCCTGAAGTAGGCTCTTTATTTGGCTTATATTTTTCGATCTTTTGTGAAAGCAGCACATAAATATGCAGGTGTAACATACGTATTTGTAGAATATTTTTCCATAACTTTGTACTCGGAATTTTTAAAAACATTCCTAGGCAGGAAACATGTGGAAAATATCCGACTGCTTTGGAGGCACGAGTGGCATTCAGTGCCAACATTCTCATGGTAGCGTTCTAATTTTGAGTTTCTCAAGTTGAAGATACAATCCCTCATACAATCAGCAACACTTTTTTCCGCCGTAGTTTCACCTAATGAATATATTTTTGCTTCACAAAAATTTAAAATTGCCTCCACACCACAGCACACTGGACAGCAAGCCGTGTGCATTTTCATGTTGGTTTTAGAATACGTCAACAAAGCTTGAAATTTTAGAGAAAAATGTAAGAAAAATGATAATTTAAAGAGGAGATTCTCGACAAAAGTAAGATCAGTTGCTCTACTCTTGCTGCTACCTGTTCAATATGCTTTGCTCCCCAGAATATATTCAACGTGAAATCCGTTGAATAAAAAACCCTTAAAAAACCTAAATACTTGTGAAATTTCTTGTAGAAATTTGAACAACAATCATTTACGTCTAATTCCGATTCATACTCACAAATACCCAGTTTTTCTACTTAAAATTATGACTTCAGATATCATCTACATACAGTGCCGGACAAAAGAATTGGCACAGAGAATTTTTCGCAATATCTGCAAAGTTTTTTATTCTAATTTATTTTCGATAATTTTTTATAAATTATGGTTCGTCCTACACCAAAAAACATAAAAACAAAATCTCTAACTTTGTGCAAAACTCAGGAAATTTCAATAAAATTGCATACTAATTTGCAACTTTCTATTCAGATTTAAGAAAAGAATCTAAATATGCTGTTTTATAGCCCATCTAATTTTAGTATGACAAAATGCAAGCTTGAAGTCGTTTAAAAAAATCGCGTTGATTTTTGGCAATTTTTTTCACTCTGGTTCTTCCAAACGAAGTATGTTCGACAATTATTTTTTGTATGAAGAAAATGAGCAACACCTTCCACTGCATACTTAGAATTTTTCTAAATAATCTGAATAGAAAGTTGCAAATTAGTATGCAAATTTATTGAATTTTCCTGAGTTTTGCACAAGGTTTAGAGTTTTTGTTTTTAGATTTTTTGGTGAAGTACGAACTATATTTGTATTAAAAAATATTGAAAATAAATTAGAATAAAAAATGTTGCATATATTGCGAAAGATTCCCTGTGCCAATAATTCTGTCCCGCACTGTATGTGTTCCTCGATTCGAAATGCAAGCGTCCAGATTTAAAAATAAGAACAGGTTCATAGGCATGTAATTTTCATGAGTTGTTCAGGCGCCAAACTGCCGAATACGGGACAATTACGGTGCATTAAAAGAAATACAGAACATTTGGCGTCACGTATGAAATAAATAAACTATCAGGACAACTGACGAAAAAAGACGACTGTCCCGTCTAATACAGGACGGATGGTCACCGTACATATATGTAGGTGCGAACATATATTCATTCATATGTGACTTCAAAACCAAACGCGAAGAAAAGAAAATGAACAAGTGAGATGACAGTTGCAGAGGTAAACCATTTTTGGCTGAATGCTGACTTCAGATTCTTGCTTAGCCCGAAGCAAACACAAAATAAGTATTTACATTTTTGCTTTTTTATCTCTTAGAGGAGAAAGAAATTGGGAAATGTATTTTGATTTATTTAAAAAGCGGTTGATTGGGACATCGAGGATTAAGGGCCAGCTTTCTCAAAGCGGAGGGCCCCAACCCTCAGTTGCGCGTTCAGAATAAGTTGTAAATTAAAAATAAAAATGGATATTAGAAAGTTTTATGATGTATCAAGTCCAAATGTATATAAGGAAAGCGTACGCAAAAAAAAACCGCTCTTAAAAGACAGGATTTTCTAGAACCAAAGTAATCGATTGTACAGCCGGGTAAAAGAAAGTTCTTCTTACAAGTCTGACCTGACGATAATACTTTATTTACACGCTGAAATCTTTTGCATTGACGTTTGTTTTATTAAATTTTTTTTGTTGAATTATTTACGTAAATATATTTCACCAAAATGTACAGTTTTGCGTTGTCTTCTTAACAGAAATATGCATGTATATAATAGAGGTTTTAGATGAAATGCCTTTCTTTGATGCAATATGTGCTGTGGATATAATTTCGCCTCAGCTACATTCTTTGTCAGTCAAAGTTTTGCCCCTGCCCTGTGTCAAGAGGCCTGTCCTTTTCAATGTGCTCTGAGCCTTTCACTACATTTAATCGATTGCAGCCCATACCAAGACAGTTCGTGTATTTTTTCAGCAAACCTTATAGAACAGCAAAAAATGTTTATATAATCCCTTTTTAATGGATAAATGTTAAAAAAAAAAACAAGAATGCAAAATTTGAAAAATCTTATAATTTGTATTTACAGCTTTCATTCAAAAGCATGGAACAAACTACACATTGAAAGCTTCTCAGGAACATTTTTTACAAAAACTTTTTTTCGAGATTTAACCTCTGAAAATTTTACTGTAATCTACCCAATTGCTTTTGATCTCTAAGTCCGAGCAACGAAATCAGCTATTATTTTACATATTTTATATGTTTATATTTTTTTAATGATTTATTTAATAAAAATATATATAATTTTAGAGATTAACGCCAAAAACATCCATAACTCATGTTTTACGCATTCCATCCAAAATTAAAAATTTTAATAAGTATAGCAATCGTATCTTGTCAGCAAGCTGAATGGGTAACTGCGCAATAGTTTGTGAAGTTCTGTTGAACTAATTAAAAGTAAAATTTTCCTTTGGTCAACCTCAGGAGAGACGCGTGTAAATTGTTGACTTTTAAAGTTCAACTTCAAGTCCTATCAGGCAATCAATTACTTGACCAGCACCAGTGAGCTACTGCGCATCACCCCCAATCACAGTTTGAAATGCAGGTACCAATCACTTTTGCTGATAACTTTGTTGCTCTGCCTTTGGTGGACATCAACTATTATGTGCATACATACATACATAGCTGACTAATCCATTTATACTATCAGCCAACTGCGTTTCACAGTCTGTAGCTTACACTTCTGACAATTAGCCAAAAACGTTAACTCGCTCGCTGATGAATTAGAGAATTTTTTCAAAAATCAATTAAACGCCGAGCGCTTTTGTTTCCTTGCGCTCTTTGTTTCTCTTTTTTTGGTATTGGGACGTTATTGTGTGTATGTATATGTACGTATGCTTCAATTTGTTGTTATCCCAGTCCGGAAAGAAACTAGTTTCAATATTGATGTTCAACCAGCTTTTTTACCCACCACAACTAATTGAAGATCTGCTTGTCTTCCTTGGAACGAACTGTTTACTTTAACATGGCGATGTCCTAGAAAGCAGTTAATTATCCGACTCTGCATTTGGTTTCAACTACTTTAAAATGCATTTGGCTTAAAGCACTTCCAAGTCTGAATGTTTCTTTTACAGATGTCTTTTCTTTTTCTTTTTTTTTAATACTTGGTATTAAATGCTGAAATATTTAATTGCCCGAAGTTAGATTATTTTTCAACTAATATCGAATTATGTACTTGGAAAGGTATCAAAAGAGTTGGCATTTGGTTTATCTCAAGGAGGCCGCTACGTGATTATACATCAATTTGAAGTTAGTTGCTACGTAGCCAGAAGTAAATTACTTTTTCTGCGGTAACTGGTTGGGCTATGCCCTACTGGGATTATACTGTCATACTTACATATGTACTCGTATGTACCTACACACTGAACTTATGACTATTTCAGATTTAAAAACCTCTGGGGCGAACGATGGGCCCTTGTCTAAAAATCTGAGATATAATTTTCTTAAGTTATAAAGAAATTAACTATATCGGCACCTGAGTGGAAGATCGACCTGCCTCGAAAACGCCCTACAACAACAACGTCATATCTCAGAATTCGGTTCAAAAACGCTCTATCTCAGCACATATTCAATATATTCTCAGTTGAGGTAGCAAGTTTTTGAAATAAATTCCGAGACAGGATATTTTCAATAAAATTCTTAAATAGGGCAATGTAAATTGCTGTTGATTTTCCTCAATTAAATTGTTGAATATAATTGTTATAAGACCATAAGAAACAAAAAAAGTGAAATTTCTTATATAAAAATTTTCATAAAATGAAGCTTCAATGATAATATTATTACTTAAATGCTTTACTAAAACATAAATAAAGATAAATAACATTTAAATAAAGATAAATAAACTGGCTGCCGAGATAGGTCGATCTTCCACTCATTAGTCGATATATAATACGCGAAGGGATTTTTTGTCCAGGTCATCAGATCTTCATCGTTCGATCGAGAGATGGCAACCCTCTTTAAAAGTATTTTCCAACTAAAATCTTTCTAGATCTTTTTCGTCTGGCATTGTGATACTCATTTCAACTAACTAATCAACTATGTTGAGTTTAATTTTTTAACACGTGAAAACTCCTCTAAATACAGTTCAGAAATAAATTATTTTCAAACTCATTTCGATTGAAACCCATGTCTTGACAATCCATTTAACTTATTAAAAAATTTTAGTTTAATTTTTCCAACAGGTGGCAACCCTCTTCAGGCACCCTAAAAAATCCTTAACGTTCAAGCTAAATATTTCTAAACACTCGTTTGTTTGAAAACCAGATTTTAAAATTGCATATAATCTGTGTGTAATTAAACTAATTTCGACAACCTCTTCAAACAATTTTCGAACAAAAATCTTCTCAAATATCTTGCGTATGACATTTTTATAAATATTTCAAGTAACTGATGAATTAAGTGGAAAAAAATTTTTTAAACACGTGGCAACCTTAGTAAATATAGTTCAGAAATAAAGGGTTTTAAACCCATTTCGATTAATAACCATATTTTTGTACTTCATTTAACTTGTTCAATAATTTGAATTTAACCTTTTAAACTGATGGCAACCCTCAGACACATCAAAATTATTGTACATTGTCAATCAAAATATTTCTTAAAACTCTTTCACTTTACAACCATTTTTAATATTCCATATAACTTGGGGATAAATTAATTCAATTCAACTTTTCAAACAGGCAACTCCTTTAGAAAAATGGAAACCTTACTGCAACTATACAGTCCAAGACCTTTAAATTAGCACCTCATTTTTGAAAATCGAACAAACGGTGCGGATTATAATGGCACTGATTAATAAATAATTAGAGTTTAATTGTTTACCAGGTGGCAACTCTTTCGGAAGAAGTAAAGCCTTATTGCACATCTACAGTCCAAGCCCTTTACCTTGACACCTCATTTTTGCAAATCGGACGAACGGTGCAGATCTGATGACCTAGACGAAAAATTCCTTCGCGTATTATATATCGCCTACTGAGTGGAAGATCGACCTATCTCGGCAAACAGTTTCGAAAACGCCGTATCTCAAAAAACTTCTCAAGAACGCCCTATTTCAGAATTTTATTGAAAAACACCCACTCAGCAGTCGATATATATGTAGATGTGCCAATTTGAAGTTAGTAAAAAAAATCGTATTGACCTTTGGGAATTTATGGGCAGGTACATAGTTTCGTCCAAACAAAATAAAAAATCGAACATACTTTGTACTTCATTCATTTTAACCGGGACGCAATTACAAATTTTTCTTCTACCATAAGGGGGACAGTGGCGATTAGTAAATGGAATATGTAAATATTTAAATATTTAAAAAATTCTCTATTTTTTACAACGAGATGTCTTATTATTTTTCTTGCAAAAAAACCGGGACATTTGCGTCCCGGCAAGTATTGTATCGGAACCGGGACATAGCTCTTAAATCCGGGACAGTCTCGCCGAAACAGGACGGTTGGCAACCGTGGTTAAGTCATTTCTTTTATGAGATAATTTACTTGTTCTTTATATTGTTAAAAAAGCATAATAAATGAGAATTTTAAAATTTTTTTGGCTGAAATGGCGATTTTTTGGAGGTAAGTTGACTATTTTCAGAGAAAGCTTCCGGCAACGCTGCTGTTATCTAATAGCTTTGCTCCACTGTGTGACACCTGC
>NW_016179541.1:0-7229 GCF_001687245.7 Rhagoletis zephyria | reverse complement strand
TTTTTTTTTTAGTATCCCCTGACTTTATTATTATCTATGCTTGCGCCTACGCTTGGTGCGAATAACGGTTGTAACTTTTGGCGGTGTTTTTTTTTTTTTTTTGTCTTGGAAGCTTGCGCCTAACCATTCCACTTGCCTTGCGGTAGCATTTCGGCAATTTGACATTTTAGCAGCTAATTCACGCAGTACTAGCCAGAGGCAGCCATAACTGTTGCTCCGGCCTACTGCCCCTCCCATTTTCAGTTTCCAGTTTCCGTCAGCCATTAGCACCGCGGGTGAGCCTATTGCAGCGTCATTTGCTTGCTTAGACGCGGTCAGTTGGGCCAACTGTTTAAGTTACAACTTAGGCCGTTGCCATAATAATGAAAGTATCAAATTTTAATGTTATCTCTAGTGCTCGCGCTCGCTCATAATTTTCATATTTCCCGACCTTCTTTGTTATTATGGCCGCAAACCCGTAAAACGTAAATTGTTCGTGTGCCATGGAAGTGTTATTTAGCTTGCCACATTGACTTACATTAAATGCGTGATTTTAAAAGCTATGCAGTAGATAAGCACGCCGAATGATGGGGGGTAAATGTGAAAGATACCATTGCATTTTACTACTATGTATTTCTCCAGGCCAAAGCTTGGTCATGACAGCTCAGAGTAATGAAACCGAATTAAAGTTTCGCAATTAAGCCTTTAAGTTTATGGCTTTACAAGTTGTAAACATAAATATTGTTGTTGCTGTTTTTATGTGTGTGTGTACGTGTATGTATGCGGATGTTTGCTGGTTCAGAAGTTGGTACTTTGCAACTTGTCGGAAGATTCTGTTGTTGTGGGTGTTAAACACAATTATACTCTTTATATTGGTTGTTTTTTTTCCTCCACCTAGAATTTCCAAGTTGTATACTTGTGAAATTGAATGCATACATATTACACATACATACATACATTACCACAGATAGAAATAGTTACAATAAAATGAGAAAACTTTATTCACAAGCGTCAGGAAACCACTGAGCAACACTTTGACTATCCTGAGATTTTCATTCGTTGCGCATTTACTAAAAAGGTTGCACGCTTTTTTTTCAAGCTGGATCATTGGCTTAAAAAGATTGAGAATTGCATGGCAATATAAGCATGCGGAAAATATGCTGTAGGCAAATACGATAGAAAACAAGGATCTTCTGTCCGACTTAGCTCATAATACAAGCAGTCTCCATCTTAATAATTAAAGCGGGATATCCCTATGGGTACTATAAGGGCACGCGTAGAGCGGAGTTGGGTAAACTCCTCGAGACGAAATGACCGAATTGGGACAAAGAATTATGTACGTCAACTAAATTTACAGAAGCAAAGAAATACTATACCCTTTCTCGTTATTCTTAGATTTATAGAAGGAAAATTTCTAAATTGCTCTTATATAATAATTTTTAATACTTATACATAATTTTACTCCACATCAAATATTTAAAACGATTAATTACGTAAGAGGGTCGAATATTCTTGAATAGTGAATGATTGTGCATCGATAATTGTGTTAAATAAAATCCGCATTTTTCCCCCCTTTAATAATTTTTGCTGCAAAATATCCCGCAAATATGGAAATTACCCACAATCAGGCATCACTGTTTAGAAGTAGTAAGGGTTTATATTTTATGAATTTTGAATTATGTCGTTATTGCAGAGGGCCATCGATAAGTACTTCATTTATTTATTTTTCTTCTTTTCGTTTCTCAGACAAAATTTATGGCCAAAGTTTGCCTGACTCTGTTTGAGCTCAAGGACCTGCTACTTTGCCTTAAAAAAGTTAACATCACAAATATTAACAGCACGAATTAGGAGGTATTTTTTCTCTAAGTAATATATGTATGCCGCCATATTGGATTCGCCAATGTGAATTTTCAAAACCAAGCTCAAGATTCGTGATCAGTAACCCCAAAACATAAAAAACCTGCTGTTTTCTCCCCTTTTCTTTGTTTGTTTCTCCAGCGGCACCAAAGTTGTAGAGAAAATTCTAATTTACGTTTAGTTTAGAAGCCAAATTTGAGACGACATGTTGTAGTTTTAATAAGACCACACTGCGGGACATTAATCCGTCCCATAGAATTTTGGCTACCGAACAGTACCGGTTGACGTGTTATATCCCATAAACAATTAAATTGAACCATTTGGCATATATTTTCATGGTTTTCGCTATATTTCAACAATTTTTTGTTGAGGATAAGCTCTAGCTGTATCTGGCTCTAGAAAACCACGTGACAATAACGCGCCCAAAAGCCTCTACAACTGCACATGAAAATGCCACGTATCTTCAACAGAAAATGTTGAAAAATGGCGAAAGCATTTTGCTAATTATTAACAATGAAAAAGTTTTTTTTAACTGTAAATACAAAAAAATTTGGGAAGGTAAACTCTCTACAAATTTGTATGGGAGCTTTTTTCGAAAAATGCAAAATACGCTTGCAAATCGCAAAAATAAACCCAGAAACGTAAAGTCCAAAATGGCGGAATGTTCCCGTCTCAAATAACAGTAAATTATAAGAAAGGTATTTTTTTGTAAAAAACCATAAAGTAGTCAACAATCAACAGACAAAGCCGATTTATTTTTGTACAATTGAAAATTCTATAGAGTTGGACTCGCGAAGTGGTAAGTTTAATTGCTGTTATAAAAACCTTAGAAAAGCTTCGAACAGATTCTTTAAAAAAATTAGTATGGAGATATCTTTCGTCAAAGAACTAGTTTATCTGCGGGAATCGGCTACATCTAGTGACGCAGACTTTTTTAACTTCGTAGCGATGTCAGTGAGGCACAATTTGCAATGGTTGGCAACTGATTTTTACCGATGGTTCGAAAATATCTCAGACCTTTTATGGCATCGTAACAGAGCAAGGTGGTGTACTCTCACAAGGACTTCAATTTTCTGTCTGCTAAATTTTCTCTGTAGAAGCGACGGCAATACTCAATGCTATTTTCCACACCATGAAAACTAGAGAAAAATTCGTTATCTGATATTTTAGTCCTGCATTGCCGCGATAAAACAAAATAAAAAACCAATTATATTATCGACAGTATCCATATTATGGATTATTGCTTATCCTCATAAAATTAAATGAAAGCGGGTGCCTGGTCACTCCCAAATACAGAGTAATATGCATGCTGAAAAATCATTAAAGGATTGGAGTGTATATACCCATCAGTACTCTGAAATAAATCACAGTCGCTCTAAGTCGAAATTAAGTTCCTCTATACCCAAAAATTACATATTTTATTCCATACTCTCGTCTTCGTTTTGGCCATACAATTATCACCCATTCCGATCTACTTCAAAGCGCTGGAGCTAGGGGATACCCATTATGCAATCTTCCACTCAGCATGAACTATCGTCTTCTCGAATCCCAGAGACACCATAACTTTAGGAATGCAGATCCTATGCAGTTGTTAAAAAAGCCCACAGATGATAGTATAACAAGAATATATAAATACTTGAGAAATTCCGACCCCCTAATATTTTGTGTGACACATGCCAGCCGAAGGTCTCCGATGCTAGCGGTGAGTTAACGCTGGTTTACACTATTTCAAATTCAATGGTATTTGTCGTCAAATAAGTGAAAACATATTGTCAAATTAGACTAAAATCGTCCTGTAGATAGATTTTCAGTTGAGTACACGCGCTGCTAAATAAATTATCTGCCATTTTTGGGTTATAATATAATCGGTATAGAAATGGATAATGAAGATAAAGTTGAGTCAAAATATTTCGACACAATTTGTCTACAAAATACGACATAGTTAAAACCAGGCCAAAATCAGTTCGTAAGTTTATATAATAATTTTGGGCATATTTTTTTCTCTGTCGTACCTGAAAATCTGAAACTTCATAAAAATAAACAATTATGCCTTTTGAAAAAAATGTAAGTGCATCACAGGTTTCAATTCGAATTTTCGGGTTAAAAATGGTTTTTTTTTTTTTGGGAAAAAATGGCTTTTGTAGGGCATGAAATTTGCTACAAAACACTTCACTGAGCAAATGCTCTCCGACCAACAGTTTTTAAGCTATAAAGTTGAAAAGATAAATGTTAATAATAATTACGCTTTCGTTATTGTTACGTATCCAAAATGAATGAAAATTATAGTCGTTTTCTATTCGTGTCCCGATACGGAAAATTGTACTAGACTGCACTGTCGGCAAAATTTACATTTCTCTGCTGGCTGGGTGGTTCATAGAATTCCACTTGACTTGGTCTTGGTGTCGCGAGTTTTAAAAATAAATTTAAGTGAAAGGATACAAGAGTGAGCAATTTCGCATCACTAACCATCGCATGTGAGCATTATTAATTCCTTCAAGTATAAGTTTGTAAGCATGTGTATGGGATACTTTCCGCGTACATATATGTACATATATGTATGTATGTACATATGCGCATAGGATGCGCTAATGCATGCCATGCTGCCGCACAACATGTTGTCAAAAACATATCATTCATTTATTTTCTATTATAATCGCAAGTGATGATAGCAGTGGTGATGAAGCGATGCTCTGCAAGCGACAAGGAATCCAGTTCAGCGGATAAAGACATTTGTGAACACGTACGTTCTTACCCTGCAAAAAATGGGACTAATCCGGGATGACTCCGGGAGCAATCGCAAAGGAGCATGCGACTAATACCACTTTTGATCTCTTTATATGGAATGAACTGCTCGCTTTTGTTCGAGCATGTCCTATGAAGAGACTAATTGTTCACCTTTATACCCGAACGGGTATAAAAAGCGACTAGTCACTTTTAAAAAATAAAAATAAAAATTTGCGCCAGCTGAGATTCGAACCGGGGTGCTCAGTCTTGTTAGGCGAATACTCTCTCTGCGTGCCAACGCCGCACATGAAATTTCATTGACTAAGTACGTACATATCATTAAATCGTTAATAGTAGCCGTCGGAGATGAGTTGGGGACTAAATGATCTCCAATTATACCCATAAGGGATGAGTCGAGACTAATTGATCTCCATTAGCACCCGTATGAGACTAGTTGCGACTAACTAATGCCCAATTGTACCCGATTGAGAGTAATCTCGGCATACTCTCTTTAGAGATTAGTCGCACAATTTTTTGCAGGGTACTTACATACATACATACGCACATACGTAGGTGTATTGTTTGGTAGTTCTGTGAACCACGACAAAGACATTGACAGCGAAAATGATGGCAAAATTGTTGTTGCTGTTGATGCTGATGCCCTGCTCTTGGAAAGTGGTAATGGCAGCGATGTCAGTGGTTCCTTTCATCAGCTGCACGTTAATGTCATTTATCATCGATGCGCGCGCGTACACACATTTATGAGCGCGTTCTTCTAGATTTCATTCAGCGTGCTTCTTTACACATGTGCATATGTGCATAGAATGACTATATAAACATAAATATATAGATACGAGTAAGTACACAAAAACATATTTTTGCACTTGTATGTCCCTGTTTTACATTAGTAAGACGTTGGATGTCATTTGAAACCTGGCCTGGCGTAAGTACAATGAACCAGGAAAAAAAAAATTTATTCCCTATGCTTGTCCGCATATGTTGCGTATAAATAATTTTCCGCGTATATTTCATTGCATTGAAAATTGTAAAGTCATTAGTAAGCACACATCATTTTAGTATTGGTGCCACTTTCAGAGCTGCGCGATTATGGATAAATGATTCCTTCCTTACACATCCTGCGCTCTGTTAAGTATTCAACTCGCGTTACATATTTTTTTTTTTGCTCTGCAGCTGAAAACTATTTGATATGTATAACGCCAGTAAATATTTTCTGCTATTTTTTGTAAAAAACTTCTTTACACTTACCTCGCTACAGATACAAATACTAATTCACTAATGACTTTTTTGCAATGTCTGTCGTTGTTTGAGTAGTTAGCTACTCGCGCGCTCGCTCTACCTATTGTGTACTCATCTCATTTTGCACAAAAAGTTATCACTGACATTTTCAGCACTCCTTTCTTGCATTGACGATGTGTTACTTAAACCTTTTTCCTGGATATTCTTGCCACATCTTAATTAATTTTTTGCAGGGTTCATCAAATTTCCAGTACGTCATATCTTTAGTAATTGAATTACTTTACATATCACCAACTCAACATGCACAAATATCAAATTCGCCAAAGAGTAAAAAATTTTGCTTTGGCATAGAAAAATTCAAGGTACACCTAAGATATATATACATATTTATTAACAAAAAAAAAATTCGATGAATCATTTTATGCAAGAAAATTCTCAACTGCGTCAACAAAAAAAAAAAATTAAAAAATTCAACGGTAATAGACCCGTCAGAATGGGCACTTGTACATCAATAACGGAAAGGTATGCGAAGGAAGTGGCGTATACAACGTAGATATACGCCACAATGAAGGTGTTCTTTATGGGGGTTTACACAAGTCAATTTTGCAGATACAAAAGCAAAATATTCACACTTACTACTTTTACTAATATATTCATACTTCACTGTTTATTGTCTGGACGCCTACTTAACTCAAACAATTTGACTATTAATAGATATTCTCAATTTTTTTGCCTTGTGTTATACAACTGTCAGCAGTGACAGACTTACGTGCGTCAAAAGTTGAGTGTTGGCCAACGTTCGTTGGGTCCGTCGACGAATATACGAAAAATATGAGAATAAAAATTGTTGTAAATATTGTGAAAAATTTGCTGTGCCAATACTTTGTTCAGGCAGTGTATATAGTTGAAAAAAAAAAATAATAAACATAAAGCTAAAAATAGGGGTAAATATTAAGAAAAGGATGCGAATGAGGATATCGATAAAAGTAAAGATGAAGAGAGAGAAAGAAATATTAAAATAAAGATTGAATCAGGATTTTCAAGACTATTTCGGTATTCGCGTATCGATATTATTATCGACATAATAATCGATTTTGTTATCGGCGTAATAATAGATTTTTATAGTGATACATTTATTAGAGTTTATGTATTTATGAACATATTTTTCGATTCTGTTATCGATTTTTAATCAGTTTTGTTGTCATTATTGTTACCTAGTTTTTGTTTACCTCTTTTGATTTTGTGATCGATCATTTTATCGATTTTGTTACCAACATTTTTATCGATTTGTTTACCAAAATTTTTATCGATTTTGTTAACGTGCATTGAGAATGTATATCGGGGCGCCCGCTGGGAAGCACGCATCAAAGCGTTTAGAATGGTTGAAATAAATTGTTTTTTATCGGTTTGTC
>NW_016179540.1:0-7230 GCF_001687245.7 Rhagoletis zephyria | reverse complement strand
ATATGAGCCACATCGGCAGGAAAATGCAGTTTTTAGGAATATTCCGACTATAGCGCCACCTAGCAAATGCATTTTTGGTAAGAATATTTATTTTCGAGGTGCTGACACATGTTCCAAATATGAACTAAATCGGGCTAGCCGTTTAATAATTTAGTGACATTTAATATACAGAAAACTCTATGAAATTATGAAATCGTGACGTCTCAGCACTCGTAATTTTTCAGCAACAACAACAAAAAGATTCAAATTTTTTTAAATCGAAAAACCTTCCACACAGAAGGTCCAAAACAGTACCTTTTACAGAATTGAAATCGGTTCAGCCGTTTGTTCAGGCATCGCCGTCTTACGGAAAACATTTCATTTTGATATATATAGACTAGCAGAGCACCCGACGTTGTTCGGGGTAAACAAATCAAAATATAAAACAGTAGTACAAATATTCAATTCAGCACAAATTAAAGGAGACAAACTATACATTCCGTTTATCAGCCTATTCGCTTAGCTGTTTTTGAACAGCGCCGCTTTTCTGGTAGAAGGCTTATTTCAGAAGGAGATTTATTCATTATGAATGAACATTTTTTGTTTAACAGCATCGCGGGATAAAAAAGAAAACGTTTTAATCTTTCCGTTTCGAAGTGGTCTAAAGACTATAAGAGCATAAACATTCGGCAGCGTTGATCCGTTGATGGGATATGCCACGCCCCTTCTACAAAGCCATTTGTATATACCTTATCTTATAAGCACCTACCATAGATATGTCTGTGCAACAAATTTCAATTTCATGTGACTTATGGTTTTGAAGTTGTAGCTGATAAAATTTCCATTCGTTACCGAGGGATGTGCCACGCCCCCTTTTGCACACTTGTTTATATATACCCTCCTATGAGCACCTACCATTGATATGTCTGCACACCAAATTTCAAGTTCGTGGGACTTATGGTTCCAAAGGTATGGCTGATAAAAAATTCCACGCTTATGGCATGTGCCACGCCCCTTTTTACAAACTCGTTTATATATACGCTCCTATGAGCACCTACCATGGATATGTTTGCATACCAAATTTCAAGTTCGTGGGACTTATGGTTCCAAAGTTATAGCTGATAAAAAATTCCACGCCTATGGGATGTGCCACGCCACCTTTTACAAACTCGTTTATATATACCTGCCTATAAGCAGCTACCATTGACATGTCTGCATACCAAGTTTCTAGTTCATGTGACTTATGGTCTGGAAGTTATGGCTGATTAAAAGTTTCACGCCTATGGGAGGTGCCACGCCCCCTTGTCGAATCCCAATTTTTTTACCCTATTATAGGCCCAGGTGTCATGGCGATACTCTTTCAAAAGTTTGTTCGATTCTGTCCGTCCATTTAGGCTGCAACCTGGCACATACATACATAGCATACATACATACTTCCACTAAATATATAGTAGATATATACTTCTCTTTGCGTAAAAGAATTTTTGGGGATGTCTCGGCCACAGGGCCACCTATCTGTACATTTTTAGTCCCAATATTTATTTTCAATTTCTAAATTTGTATTCTAAATATGAGCCACATCGGCAGGAAAATGCAGTTTTTAGGAATATTCCGACTCTAGCGCCACCTAGCAAATGCATTTTTGGTAAGAATATTTATTTTCTAGGTGCTGACACATGTAGGTGCCTACGCCTCAAGTCAGTCGTTCCCATTTTTAAATTACTGAATATACGTTCTACTGAAGCATTAGAAAAGGGCTATATTAGTAACGCAGATATACTTTTTTAATTGGGAAACTTATATGAACCTGAAGAATCTTTTAATTCTAAAACTTTTCCTACAATTTTCTGGATCTAACGAAAAATCAATATGAATATCCTTATGATCGAACAATGCTTGTTTTCTCCATTCGTTACCGAGATTTTGCAAAATAAGTTGAAAATATCACGATGGAATGAAAAAAAATTATCGATAACATTTTGAATATTTAGCAGCAAATGCAGATGTGCGTAAGAGGAAAAAACACCCTACAAGCGGCTTGACAAACCAGGCGAAGTATCATTTCCTTAAAGCTATTTATGTTGTGTATAGGGGTGTTTGAAGGTTTCACAAGCCGTTTGAGGAAAATGTGAAGAAAAATCTAATTTTTTTGATTTGCTGGCCGCCATGTTGACGTTTGATCATACCGCTTACGTTGTGTAGGATAAAATCGCCTCATGTGCAATGGAATTTGCACCGAATGAGGGCGCAAGAGAGAAAAATTTCGCTCTTTATAAAACTTCGGAAAGCTTTTTGTTCAAATATTTGCAGAGCGATTTAACAACTCTCTTGTGTATAACATGGCTGCATTTGTTATCTGTAAATATATCGAGAGAAAATTCCTCAAAATAAAAATTCTCAAAAAACATTCAAGCGCACCCGAAAATCCTCAGGGTTTTAAGGAATTACTTACAAAGTGGCAACACTGGTTAAAATGAAAACGCTGCTGACCAGTGTTGCCAGTAGCAGTTTAATAAAATCCCGTTCAAATATAATCTAACTCCCGTTTTATAATAAGGTTATAATAGAAATCCCGCGCTATTTGTATCTATTATACATAAAATTCTTTCGAATGAAAAAACACTAGTATGTACATACATAGATATGCAATATACATAGGAATTATGCGGGCCATTCCACGTCAAAACGCATGCGGCTCTGCCCAAAAATTCAAAGGTCAACTACACAAATTTTCTGTGAAATATTATCGAAGTGATTTTGGAAAAATCTTTAGAAAAATCATAGCTTCCGAAATTGTCTATTGATTTTTATAATGGCACTTAGTTCTACTCGGAATATAACATTATTTTCAAAGTTGTTACTAAAAGAGACAATTTTCTTTTGATATGTTGTAGAAGTGGAAAAACTAATAAAAATTGGTGTAAGTTTCAGATTGACCTAAAAATTTTCCATATATTTGTAATATGCGCACAAAACTTATTATTTCTTAAAATACTATAAGTATCCTTCTTTTAAAAGTCATTTAAAAACTTGAAATGGGTTAAAATATAACCGAGCGAAAGAACTGAACCGCATGACCAATCGGTTCAAATTTGACCAGCGCGCTGACCCCAATAATGATAGAATACAAGATTGCATCAATCGAGCTGAGAGGAACTGGCCGTGACGTCAAGAAATATCAGAATGAGAGAGCAAGCCGAACTCGACAAGAAAAAGAGGAAGCATCGAACAAAAGGCAGTATTGCACCAAAAGCACCAAATTTTTATTGGTGTATTTTATGGAGTTTATATGCTNGCATCGAACAAAAGGCAGTATTGCACCAAAAGCACCAAATTTTTATTGGTGTATTTTATGGAGTTTATATGCTTACATAATTTTATTGTAAGGATGCCAATTCAAATTAATAAAAATCAATGTTTCTTGCACGATTTCTTGTAGCATGATTGAAGGTGCTGCCACATATTTTGTTGTCGCTTATGATTGACACTGTGCCATGATTTTATTTAAATTTTTGTGAAGTTGCTTACCACACTTACGATTGCTAAAAATTTGTCTTCCATTTTTTTAAGGTTTTCTAATTTGATGTCTTCAAACTAAAAACAAAAGCACCAAAAACGCACCAAGCACAAAACTCAAAAATTTTCGCGTTTTGAATACCCAATAAATTTGGTCGAAAAGCATCAAGTTGGCAACAGTGAATGTAAACAAAAGTATAGTATGAAGTCAGCGATTGGGTGGATGTTGTCAAACCGACGAGGAGAGGGTTAGCGGTCCGCGAATGGCGCGACCTTTATTTTCTGGATCGTGGGCTGAGACCGAATCACTAGTTGTAAGGTAAATTAAGAAAAAAGTTATTTTCTAGCTGCCGAAATCTCGACGCCATCTTTGTTGTAAAAAGTAAACAACGAAGAGAACGGAGAAAACCGCAAAATTGTTGAACGCATGAATAATCATTTTTATTATGCAAATTCTTCTATAAATCATGCCGATGTGTTAAATTATTCTTTGTCTTATGTGTACACACGTTGTCACAGGCGAAAATGAAGAAAATTGCAGTAAAAAGCCACCACCAACAACGAAGAAATGTAAACCAACGGCTAATGTAAAAATCGTTAAACTTTTTTCCTAAATGAGATACTAACGGGCTACTCTCCTGCCCGCGTGATCTTGTTTTTTGGTTTATGTCAATTAATACTGCTCAATTATACAAGCAGCTGGGTGAACGTAAAATGAAAAAAGGGGAGGGTGTTTATGAATATTTTTTTAATATGAAAGAACTTGCATCTCGCGGTAGCATTGAAGACAGTTCACTCATNTAGTCTGTTCCAATAGCAGTCCGGTTTACAGGATTTAGTCAGAACTTACAGGAAGTCGTTCCTATTGACATAAAACCTGTAAGTGGGAACACATTTGAGAGAGTTGCGGTTTTCTAAATTAGTCTGTTCCAATAGCAGTCCGGTTTACAGGAAGTCGTTCCTATTGACATAAAACCTGTAAGTAGGAACACTTTTGAGAGAGTAACTGAGCAACTGTTCCTAGTCAGAAGTTACAGGATTTAGCCCCGAGTTTTTTTTCCTGTTAGTTCATGAANCTATTGACATAAAACCTGTAAGTGGGAACACATTTGAGAGAGTAACTGAGCAACTGTTCCTAGTCAGAAGTTACAGGATTTAGCCCCGAGTTTTTTTTCCTGTTAGTTCATGAAAAGTGTCAAACGATCAGCTGATTTGCATGTGCAAACAAAAACAAAAAGCGGTCAAAGCAAAGAACCTAAAATTTGTAAAAAAAAAAATGCAAGTAAACAACGAAATGTTTGAATATATATAGATTTTAATAATAATTTAGTGATATTTCAGCCAAATCAGTGTTGTACAAATGACATGTAAACAAACGGAACGACGTTTTTACAGGAAATAGTAGGTTTGTATAGTAACCAATAGTCAGTACTAATTTGTACTGGAACCTGCAAATTTTTACTGGAAAAGTGTATGATAACCCAAAAAATTTTTAAGAGAGCACTGAATCGAGAGCGTAATAACACGGGAGAGCTGCAAATTCTTGCTAGTGAAATTTTTACTAGCAGAAATTAGCTAGCAGAAGAAGAAGAAGAATAAATGTCAGTGTGACAGTGAGTGAGTTTAAAACTGATCTATTAATAGTAAAATGTTTACAGCAGAATATCAAAAGGGTGCAAAAACTATTTACTTGCAAGTTTTAATAGGTTTGCGTTCAGTAACTTTTTCTGCTAGTTTCCCCTTCTTGTCAATTTTACACTCTATTTTGCTTTTACGCTCTGGCTCAATGTTTTACTGGAGAAGTTACTATACGAACCTAGTGCTTTTTGCGTTCCCGTGCATTTCTGCATCTGATCTCCTTTTACTCTCACTTGAGAGAGTAAAATTGTAGTTTGACAGTTCCACAGGTTTTAGCCCGAAGTTCAAAGGAACAGACTAAATATGGAGTTGATGGTGTTAGTTATTTAAATATCAACTAGACGGTTTTGTAGGGTGCAATAAATATAAGTGTTTAAAGAGAAGTTGCGCGTATATGAAACCAAGAAGGACAAATGTAGGAGTGTAAATAAAGAAAAGGCACAAAATAAAAAAGACGACGTGTGTAAACAGAAGGGAACAAAATTATTGAATTATTAGAATTGCGGGGAAAAGGCGCATAAAAGCGGAGATCAAGGTACAAAATGGTCACATTTCCAAAAATTGTGTGAAGACTCAAAGTGAAAAATTATAAAGTAATATGCATGGGTAACAAATGGAAAAAAACGTGATGAACAAAACTGCAAGAGTTGGAAATAGAGATTACCTTGCACTGCTGGACACTGGTAGTAAATTTAATAATACAGGGTGGCGCCGAATGAGCTATATGGTTTAAATTGTTTATAACTTTTTTATTTATGCGGTTATTATAATTTTTTTTTTTAATGCAGTATATTATTGGGGAATTTTTTGCAACTAGCTTTGAAAAATGATATCCTGTAAGTGGTGTCCATTTTCTGCTTCGCACGTAAGTGCTATTTTTAGCATATTTTCCATAACTTGCCATAGAGTAAAAAAAAAACTGTTATAAAGAATTCAAACCATATAGCTCATTCGGCGCCACCCAGTATTACGGATAATGTATTGAAGTCAATAGTCAAACCAAGCTTAAGTGAGTGCTCATTTTTATACCTTTCATGAGCATGAAAAGGTATTATAACTTTGGTCCGATGCTTGTAAGTACCAGCATAAGAAAAGATAGGCCCATTAAAATGTATACTTAAATGATCAGAACGTCGAGCTGAGTCGATTTAGCCATGTCCGTCTGTCCGTCTGTTTGTATGCAATCTAGTCTCTCAGTTTTCGAGATATGCGCATGAAATTTGGTAGGTGGGTATATTTTTACAATGTATTAATCATTTGTAGGAACCGGAAGAATGCACCGTTTTCACTCATTTTTATAAGGATACTTACAGTGAAAATAACAAAGATCGGGTCACTATAACATACTATATCTCCCATACAACTGTTTGTTCAGTTATGAGAATTTTTGTTATGACTCCTCAATTTATGCAAATAGGAACATGAAATTTACTTTCAGTGAAAATAGCGAAGATCGGGTCGCTATAATCTATAGCCTCCATACAACTGATTGTTCAGATATGGGATTCTTTGTTATAACTTCTCCATATATCCAGCTAGAACATGAAACTTCGCACTATTTTCACTCATTATAAACAGAAAGTTTACAGTAAAAATTACGAAGATCGCGTCACTATAACCTATTTATTGCTCCATACATCTGATTGTTCAGATATGGGATTTTACTTTAAAACTCCTTTATTTGGACAGCTAAAACCGATAAATTTCGTAAGCTATTTTATAAATAATAATACAAAGTCTACTGAGAAAATCGTCAAAATCTATGTTGTTCAGATACCAGTCTTTGCGATATATCTCCTTTATATAGGAAGCTTAACATATTAAATTGTGTTACCGGCTTACATACCGGTCACACAGCAGTGAAAATCAATCTGAGTGCTATATCACAGCGTACGGCAGTGTGCGCGAGTAACGAAGCCACAGTAGCATGGTGAAATGACTCGCTTATATGTATATACACGAGATTTAGAAGTCTTTATCCAGACGTCCATGGACTGCAGTGGGCATGTTTGAGGTATCGTTGGAAAGGTCTTGCAGAGTGTAACCAGAAAATGTATTCAAGCTTCATAAACAATTAACCCGATTCTTAAAAATTAG
>NW_016179539.1:0-7230 GCF_001687245.7 Rhagoletis zephyria | reverse complement strand
ATTGAATGAAATGCGGCAAATACAATTGCGCTGGACTCTAATGTATATTTATTCGTATGTATTCAGAGGTTTTGAGACAATTACGAAGTGGCGTCTTAAGCGGAAAAGAATGATGATACGGTAGCTTATGTAGAAAAGAAGGCTAATATAGTTTTAGTTGTTAACTTAAGCCATTTAACTAGACAATAAGTACTGAGGAAATTGTGTGCTCTGAAGAGAACTAAGGGTATTAAAATTTATCTGTAAATTAGATATGGTCCGCACTGTTTGGTATTAATTTACTTTTCTCCCCCTTAAAGGAGTGCAGCGAAAATTGCGGGGCTAAAGTATGTACGCTCAAGGACGAACGATTTTTCTAAAAAAAAAGATGGACTCATGTGGATGTGTATGTATTTGCTTTTTTAAATAATTTACACTTTATGTGTTTTTTTTCAAATTTTTAGGATTCATGTATAAACATAAATAATAAATATATATGAAATTTGAGCTTGACTAATATATTTTTAAAAACTAGAGTGTAACACATTATACTATACTTAAATATTGCGTAATACTCAGAGCTACCATTGCGATTTTTTTCAAATTTGTTTTTGAGATTGCATATTTTCAAAAACATATTTTCAAAAAAATCTGTATGTGAAAAAATTTTTTCAGAAAAAAATTTAAAATATATTTCTTTTCATAGAGAATTTTGATGTGTGTATGTGTGACTGTTTCACATTTTTTCTTCGCCCCACTCAAGAGATATTTGGAAAACTATTAAATCGATTTGTTTTAGTTTTTGTGCTGTAAATTTTTTAAAAATGTATTAATCAAGCTCGAATTGCATATTTATTTATTTATTATTTATGTTTATGCATCAACTCTAAAAATTTTAAGCAAATCAAACACATGAAGTGTGAACCCCCTCCGTTTTGGTGTGGAACGCCCCATATACCTTTGGAAATATTAAGAATTGGGATCAAAAACTCAAACCAACAAACACTGGGAAAAAACATTTCAGACGTTTGAGAAAATCTTATTTCTCAATGTGATTTATCACTTGAAACTGAAATTTTTTTTTTTTTGTTTTTGCAAACAACTTAAATCAACTTAAGAACGTATGGTCGTTGTCAATCGCATTTTGTCTATCGTCAAATGGCTCCCCTTCGAGTGATTTGAAATGAATTTAATTTATTTACTTGAGTCAAAATTTTTTGATAATATTATTTTATGATTCATCTTTTTGTGACTGATTTTCAGATATGGTCAACTGACTGGCCATTAAAATTTAAAAACGAAAGAAATAAATAGTTGCTGCAGGGATAGTGACCGACAGTTTACCTGCTTAAAAAGAAATAATATTTGTATGTTGAGATTAAAATTTTTGTTTATGTTATACTATGAAAAGATTGTTTAGTATTATAAAATTATCAAAAATATCATAAATACACATATTTTTTTTTTTGAGAAAAAATCGCAATAAATCCCAAAATCGAGGGCAAAAGTTAAAATTTGTTTCCACTAAATGCATTTTTTAAGAATTTGTATGCTTTCAATAGAGCCAAAATACTGTAATTATACTTAAATCATTTTTATATAAGATAGAATGTTAAAGGTAAATTTTATCGTCTCTGTTTTATTTTACAAAAACAACTGTTTGTATGTAATTAAGTGCAAAACCGTATTTGTCTTTGTTAAAGTAATTAAGCAAATAAGCTATGAAATGAACTGTTAAACTGCATAAATAAAAATTCCTTTCCTATAAAGACAGTGTGTTTTTTTACGTACATACATACATACATCACTGACAACACTATACAAATATTTCAAATGCGACTAACTGGATTCCATTTCGCTCCGCTCCACTCGTGTTTGAGAAAAAGGTAAGATTTCAATATTTATCAATTTCAAAATTCCATATTAAAAAAAAACGCCCTCTAGTTTGAGAACGCTATCAACGGTTCTTTGAGATGCAGTTGGGAACTAACGTTTGAGATTTCGTCGCCTAGTTAAAAGATTGTCGCATGTAACTTTTGGCAGATTTTGGAAAATCGTGATTTAAGTTTGGAATGCAATTTCTCAAAAACTGCACACAGATTTTTTTTTTAGAGCACAATGAACCATATTTTCCTTATACATTCCTTTATTTTGCAAATATTAGAAACCTTTCTCACTACTTTAATTTATTACATCAAACCTGAAATTCCCTTCGTGATAGTATTGGGCAAGTGCGGATGATACACATATACATACATACATACATACATACATATGTACATACATACATACATATTTAAGAGCAGTAGAAAAAGAGCTGTCTACAACTTTACTAAACATTCTCATATCGCCTAAGAGCATCAGCATTTAAAGCGATATTATTTGTTTATTGCATATTTACCATTTTATTGTCTATTCTCACAACATTTGCTTTTCTATTCATCCTTTGTAGAGCGACTAAGTGGAAAAAGAATAAAAAAAATATACAATGTCAACACATCAACACTGACCTCTTAGAGTGGCCACACAAAACATACAAGTGTACATACATACATACATATGTACATCACTAGACAGCGATGAGCACGATAACAGTGGCGACCACAATAGCAACTAAGAAATGTTTTTTTAGAGAGAGTGCATTTGGAGCAAAATAAAATTGCATTTTCACTGTCGTATGCAGACAGCGATAGATAAGGAAGACCAAGCAGGATACGTATGTATGTGAGTCTGTCCTGCAGATTCGAACTACTTTGGCTACATAGTAAATTCTACTGTTTTCTAAAATATGTACATGTACACTTGCATTTTTTATGATCTTTTAACAGTGAAAACATTTTCAAATACACCACAGACAGACGACAATCTGCCATTTGGCTGCCTGTTTGCGTAGCACAATTCTTGCTGCTCTTGCGAACCTTCCATGCCAATGCATCCATACTACTAAGTGCATCACTTTCTGCGCATATGTATGTATGTATGTAGCTGGTGTGACACGAGGCAGCATAAAGATAAATAGCTACCGATAATGTAGCAAGCAAAGCAAAGATATGTTCGAGCATACACACAGAAGACATCCGGGGTATGTACATATGTATGTATGCGCAAAGTTTTTTTTATATTCTTGCGGTTGCACTTCGCTTTGCTGCCTCATGTGTTTGCAGTTACAATTTGCGGTTTATTGGTAGCGCATGTGGCAACAGTATTATGGCAGCAATGGTAAGACTGGCTATCGATGTCACAATCGCGTTTTCTTTTCGCTGTTAACTGCAGTTGTTTAGAACTTTTTTAAGCGCAGCGGTTGGATAGATGCACTGGATGACTTGGTTACGATTTTTGCTTGCTCCTGATTCAAATGTTGTTTTTTTTTGTGCCAAATTTAAAATGTTTTTTTTTTAATCATACAGGTCACAAAACATTACTTAATTATATGGATCGGATCTAGTACAGAAAAATGCACAATTTTTGGCACAGATTAAAGCTATTGATGAAATTAGAAGAACTAAAAATCTACAATTCAAATTTGAAATACATTTACACTCTTTTCATTGTTTGTTTTTGACATACATATATACATTTACACTACATATATTGTAGCTTCTCTACCAACAAAGAAAGTATGTGTTGGTACAATTATGTGCAAAAACAGGGACGTGAAATGTTTACCTTTTTTTTTTAATTTCTGATTAAAAAGTTCGAATTTTTGATGAAATTGTTAATATTTTATGCTTTTTGTTGAAGAATCGCACACCTAGATCTAAAATGCGATCAACTCGAAAAAAAAAATTTGGGGATTTTTTTTTGCAAAAATTAATTGAAATAATACAAATATTTTTTTCTTCATAATTATATACATTAACCAAAAAACTACTTTTATACCTGTTTTTGTATTAATTCCGTTGGATCTATACGATCCACAAGCAGTTATATTTCCCTCTCTGAATTTTGAGTAAGCTCACTTTAGATCCATGTAAGTACATAGGTGCGCAATATGGTAACTGATAAATATTAAATAAATTAGGGAAAAATAGCCAAAACAGGTCAAAATGTCGCGTCCCTATTTCTCGCACATCACTGTATGTATGTCTATCTAATCCATTTGCACAGTCGAGTATCCCTGATAAGCCAATTTTCTTCAATTAGACCAAAATTATTCCACCCGAAGCTAGCGCCAACAATTTTGACCTTGGACTTTTTAATTTGCATCTCCTGCAGAGGTGCGCAGCCACGGCACACGCGCTTCCAAGCCAATTTGGCAATGGCAACATTGTGTGAAGCTAATTAGCAATTACTTTCGAAAAGTGCTGCCAGTTTGCATTAATTAGCATTAATGAATTAATGAGTTTTAAATTTGTAGTTAAATTATTTCAGCGCATCGAATTCTGTTTACGCCTTTGGTGGGTGGGGTGGGGCTGCGTGTCCCAGCTGAATAGAATAGTTTAGTCATTTAATTTAATTTTCTTTAAATTTTTTTCACCTTGCATCGTAACATTCTAAAGCACCTACATATATGTACATATGTAAGTGCAATTGTATGTATGCATGTATGTATGTAGTATTTGCCTTTGAAATTTAATTAAAAGCTTTATTTTAATACCAACATCAGTTACCGGTGAACTTGCTGTTAATCTAACTAGCAGCCAAGCAGTGTTGCAATTTGACGCACTTTTTCGTTGTAGTTTTTTGTGCAGCATGGAGGTAGCTCAACACTTTTGTAAGCATTGCAACAAAAGAAATTAATTAAGTTTCGCACTGACAACGAGCACTATTTGAAGGCAGCGTAAGATGAATACTCGATTAATAGATAGGCAACGCTTTACAGCGCCTGTTGCTATGCAATAAAAATAGCGCATTTAATTTACTACATATTTGACAGCACACACGCACAGACACACACACACACACACACGTTGCCGAGATTTTTTCATACGCTTATCCTTCACAGTGACAAAGTGTTTTTGTTGCACGCGCGCGTTAACTGTAATATGTCAAAGCGCCTGAAAGCGAGCTAACGCTGTGAATGTGCAGAGAAAATGTGCTTAACTCACTGCACTTAACGCCTACTATGGAGTTGGAACAAAGTGGACGCCACTAAAGCGTATATGTACGCTTCTGCAATCAAGCTTTATGTGTTGTACATACATTTGTTTACATACATACATGCATATATTTGTACTTAAATACATTTGTAGATACATTGTATGCAGTGGTTGGTATGTTGCTCGACTTGCAGTCACAGACAATTTATGTACGCCCGAAGGCAAATATGTAGCATCAACTGAGCTCACATAAACAGCCACAAGTAATCGCTGGTAATGCTTAATACAAAGCCAAATATCCGCATTCCTACTCATGCAGATGTGTTTGAATTCGCCTGCACTTCATCGCATTTCAATGATGCAAAGTGCTGTGAGAAGTTTAAGCGCCAACAACAAGAAACTCATTACAAATGCATTGCCGTTGCACAATTAAAACTTTCATTAAAGTAATTAAAATTGAAACAATATAGTAAAATGTACGCAAGCACCCATACATACATACATACATCCATACATACATACACAGTATTGTACGCTTAAAGCTGCGCTTACAAGTGCAAGGCATGCCAGCAACAAATTAACAAATAAACACGAAACTCGTTGTTTATAGCCGACAGCGCAACAACAACAAAAACCCGTATGTATGTATGTACGTTAGCAGAGTAAAAGCAATGTTAACAAAAATAATCAAGTATTTACAACCGATGCACAACACAATAAAAATCGTAATCACTCTGGCGTTGGCCATGGCGTTACTCCCGCATGACACTGGTGGCGCTTTGTGGCATGCGGTTGCCGCTATAAGTATGTATGTATGTACATATGTATGTACACCCGCTGCTCGTATTGCTGTCGCCTTCCATTTTGTTATTCACACAACTATTTACTGCACAGCTATTGTTATTTTGCTGGAATGCATTTCCCTCTTGAGCTTCGATTTCGAATTGCTCTTTGCTGGGTTACAATGTGCTAAAATAATTTCTAATGAGACCGGTGTTGGTTGACCTCAAAGTGGCAGTAAAATAATGATCGCATTGTCACTAATTATAAGGGACAGTAGGGTACCGTTCGACTGCACCATTTGCCAAATATTTAGTAGAGCAAATGCGAGTGACTAAAATGATGAACTTTCTAAGGGCCAAATTCACAGTGCGTAGTAGGGTGCGAGTATGTTGGATCACAATAAGAGCTAATCTCAGCTATTTAAGCATAGGTAGTATTTTTTTTTTTTTGTTTTTAAGAGTGATATCTCTTAATTTCCTTAAATTAAAAAATGTTTCGTTAACATCATAAAATAAAAATGCAATATGGTTAAAGTAGCAANTAAAACATGTTTCGTTAACATCATAAAATAAAAATGCAATATGGTTAAAGTAGCAAGTGTCAAAAATCCTGCCTTTGCAAAATTGCCCACCTCGTAAAAATGTTTTTTCGGGAATATTTTTGTTTAAGGCGAAAAAACCCGTAGAAATGGGCGTGGCAGTTTTCGGACTTAAGCTAATAAAACTAAGATTTTGTTGTGGATATCGACAGAATATCCCTTCGTTAATAACATTTGTTCTGCATTTTTTTAAGTGAAACTTCTTTAGCGGCGGTTGGTTGGTTGAGAGTAAATTGGTAAATTTAACGGAAATTGCACATGGAAATGGTGCAACCGAAATGGTGCAACGGAAATGGTTGGAGCTGAAACAAGTGCTTCTTGTGTGTATGCATATGGTATTAATTAAACAAAAATTTGCTAATAAAAGGTTAGAGAATAACACTTAGAAAAACACCAGTACAAGAATGAAAGTAAAGGTGACTACGAACCAGAGCTGTAAAACTGTGAAATCATTTGAAATTAAAAATCATCAATTTTATGCTATTATGTTTTCATTGAATTTTTCCTTGTTGGGGAATGTGGCTTATAATTTTCCAATTCTACATTCACTCAAAGTAGATACGATTGCGCACATTAACATATTCAAAGAAAGATTGAAAAAATTGAATGACGAAACATCAACTTTTAACACTGAATACGTATTCAGATGAATGCAGCTTTTGCTATGTGTGCACACATTCATTCAGTACCAATCAATCGGTATAAATATTCTAAACACACAAAACCCACTGAAAAGTACGCAAGGTTGAATTTTATTAANAATGAAAGTAAAGGTGACTACGAACCAGAGCTGTAAAACTGTGAAATCATTTGAAATTAAAAATCATCAAT
>NW_016179538.1:0-7230 GCF_001687245.7 Rhagoletis zephyria | reverse complement strand
TCTCTCTCTCTCTCTCTCTCTCTCTCTCTCTCTCTCTCTCTCTTTCTGTGCTCACATTCCCTTACTTGCCTGCCTTTGATCTTCTCCTTTGCATCTTTCCCTTTCTCCCTTTCTCTCCTGAGTAGGTACCCTGAACACTCGATTGATTGCTAAACATTAAAGCGAGCTGAGGTAGTGGTCACACCACCACTCCTCAATTCTGTGTGCTTGCTTCTGTCGCTTCTGAATCAGGTGTCCCTGTCCCTGTCCCTGTCCCTGTGGCTGTGCCTGTGCCTGTCTTCGCTCACTGCACTACACGTGCTGTGCAGAGAGTGTCGTGGTGGTGGTGGTGGTGGTGGTCTGCAGTGACCACTGCCACAACTCGCCTGTTGGCGCGCGCTCGTTTCAAAAAGCGCGCCAGCACACCGCTGGTGCTCCCTTCATTCACTCTCTTTCCTCTCGCTCTCTCGCTCTCCCTTTCTTTCTCTCTTCTAATCTGCTTTTCGAGGTGTATAGCGGCCACGATGATGATGCTTGGCAATAGCAGAGCAGAAGGAAAGGAGCACCGAAGAAGGGAGAAGAAATCCGATGCTGTGCTCTGCGATCACTCGACGCTCAGAGCCACTGGCAGATAGACTGTCACTGTCCTCTTCTTCTTCTCACTGTGCACAACTGAACATCACCGTGCTATCACCACCACCACCACCACCACCCAAAGCATCACTGTTATCGCGCTCGCGTTTCTCCCTTTCTTGTTTTGTTGACTTTGTGAGTAAAGAGCTGCAGCAGCAGCAGCGGCAGCAGTGGCTGCGATTGCGGCAGCAACAGCAGCAGCCATTACCGTCTCAAGAAGTGGACAAAGGAAGACGGCGACGGAAGTGGGCATCAGCGGCGGCAGCAACGGCGGCTGTGCAACAACAACAGCAGCAACAGCAGCTGGAGCGACAACAAGCGTACCAGTTTACCTGTGTGATGTTTGCTCATTTCCGACTGCTTATCACTGATCCGTTTATCCATTTCTTTCATCATCATCACCTTCATTTGAGACTCATTTTTGAATGCTTGTGTGACACTTTTGATTTGACTTGACTTACTTTGGTGATCACACACATCAACAACTACAGCAGCAGTATCGCTTCCGGACGCTTACCGAATGCTTTCACTAGTTCCCACTGGCTCAGTTTTCACTTGCTGACAAGAGTAAATGAATGACAACACCGACTGACTGGCTGGCTGGCTGACACTTAGAACCAGGCAAGATTTGGCAGCTCCTGAAGAAGAAAACGCTCGTCCTTAGTGTTTGACTGTCACACAGCTACGTCGACAAAATAAAGGTAGGTGCCATTTCACACTTGTTTACATTCCTGTTGGGGCCAGATCAGTTTGCAGGTTGCAGGCAGACAGACAGATATACTATTGCTAGGCTGCCTTTGTCTGAGATGCAGACACACAGGCACTTTCATTTCACTTTTGTACACACAATGTGCTGTGTTGTGCTGTGCCGTGTGCTGAGGTATCTCGAGGTTCCGATCGATCGATCGATCGATGCGGCGAGCAAGCAGCGGCAGCAGGCAGCACTTTCAGTTTGCTCTGCCAGTGCAGTGCATTCGGTGGTATATAGTCGATTTTGGAACGCGACGGAAAGTGAATCGCTTGTTCCATAAAGAGCTTTTTAATAGCAAGGCTGCAAAGCCGTGTACTTTAAGGTTTTCTCAAGTCGCTGCTTTGCAGCACCGGCTTTTTTTGGTGGTGTTTGTCATAAACAATCCAAAGGAGAAAGGTGTCTTGGCGCCTGCGATCTGCGAACTGCAGAAGGATGGATTCAGTGCTGCTGTTGTCTGCTATTGGCTTGTCTGTTTTTCCTTTGCTGGCTGGCTAACGAGTGCCAATGTATTGATTAAGTTTCGGTGGCGGCTGCTAAAGAAGGTACAAAAATGAAAGGTGATAAATGAAAGTGTTTTGGTGGTAATTTCAATGCTTTTTGCTCTGCTGTCATTATGGACCGTTTTGTCTACTCAGAATTGAGTAATGACAGCTTTTTATTTGAGGAAGAGCAAACAACAGCAAATTGAAATGGTAAAATCGATCAGTTTCTTGCGCTCCTTAGCTGTTTCCTTTTGATCGCTATTTTCAAAAACCGTAGTGCTCCTTGTTTGACAAGAGCAAGAGCATCGCTAAAAACACGCGAACCGTTTCACGACTAATTTGATTAGCACAACGCTTTTGATTGCATTCGGCGTGAAACATGTGTTGTCACATGTGCTGTCACACTGCTTCATTAAGATAATATGGCTATTATACCCGGGTAATTGCCCGGCTAAAATTAATGGCCGGTCTCGTGGGTTAGACTAGACTAATTGCACTTTTAGTACCTCGCTCACGCTTCTCATTACCTGCACAGCAGCAGCAGACTGTGGTGTCACAGTGTGTGTGTTACCTCATAATTAGGCAGTCAGGTAGCAATGATTGACGTCCCCTCTCCTCACAGTGCTCGACTATCACTGTTTTCCTTCTTTTCCAATTTGATCATTTAAAAAGACTGGTAAACGCCGCGATGGCGCCCCTGGTGCTACAATGTAGCAGCGCCGGCACTGCAAAAACCAGAAAAACTAGCAAATAAAATGGCGACAATGGTGACGGCAGCGGCAACAAAGTAAAAGTTGGTCTGCTGGTTTGCCCATCAATTTACCTGCATAGCCATTTGTTTGCGCGCCCTCTTCGCAAGGCTGATTTGTGTGCGTGTGTTGGAGCAAATGTTTGAAAAAAGGAGCAACTGTGAGGCGGGAAACCTGCTGCTGCAGCCTCTTTCTATTTTGATTGCAAAGTTAAAAATGCGAGACATATTCTTTTGATTTGGGAGTATTTTTCTGCAATTCTTTTACCCGATTGAATTATCGAAAATCATTTACTCAATCATCTCACTTTAAAGAGCAGCCAAGAATGCTACCTCAACTCTACTGCCGCTCTGCGGCTATTGCTTCTTGCGGCCACGCACAGTTGCTTCTGCGGCTGCGGCTGCGGCAGATTGGTTCAGATTTGCACCACCAAGCGGCGATACAGTTGGTCGCAGCACTGAGTCGGCGTACAAGATGAATTTTGAAAGAAGGGAGGGAACCTAGGTGAGCACAGGAGAAGCACAAGAGAGATAGCTGCAACCACTGCTGTCGTCAGCAGTGCAATACCGCCTCTGAAAAAGAAGTGGAATGGAGAGAGAGAGAGAAGAAGAGGGAGGACAAGAACAAAGATGGCCGCTACTGCGACGGCCAATCGAGGCCGACAACGCCAAATGTGCAGAGGAGGGAGGACAGAGACGGAAAATGGTGGTGGTGGTGGTGGTGGTGGTGGTGGTGGTGGCACCGACCACGGCCAAACAGATCATCAAAGCAGGTCACAGAGGAGGGAGGAGGAAGGGAACGAAAATGGCGAGGAGGGAGGACTTCGAAGCAAATGCCAGACGAGATGAACTGACTGGCTGGTTGGTTGGCTGGTTGAAACGGAAACTAAAGCAATACGTTAGCTAGCGATTGGGGTGATAGGAGGTGATGATAGAGGGGGAGAAGAAAAAGAAGAAAGGGGTGATCACTGAGGTAGTGGCAACCGAAATGGGCAGTGCACTGTCTCCAAGCAGTTTCACCCCTCTCCCTCCTTTTGGCCACCAGCGAATCTGCCAGAGAAAGAGAGAGAGAGAGAGAGAGAGAGAGAGAGAGAGAGAGACAAGCAAGCACAGCGGCCTGCCCGATTCGCTCTCGTTTGTGCTGAACGTTACGTTTCAGCGACGTTCATCATCTCATCGCTACTTCCTTGCTTCCTGGCTGGCTCGCTTGCCTGCCTGCTCGCTCTCTCCTCGTCGCTCACTTGCCCAATCTGGCCACCAAAGCTGAAAGTGACCTTCACTGGCCTGCAGCTGCAGCTGCCGCTGTTGCTGCGGTAGCGACTCATACTTTTAATTACGCAAAAATGCAATTCCCTCAATCACACACACACACTTTAATTTCCTTGTGCATTTCTGGAGAATTGAAAAGGATGATGAAGGAAAAAGAGAAAACAAAGAAGAAGAAGTATGGCACACTCAAAACTGGCATTTCGCCTAGCTTCAAGTTCCTTGCCGCCCTGCCTGTTCAGGGCACTCACAGAGAGGGTACAGCACTAATGATTGCTGGCGCACTAAAGCAGGTCTACTCGCTCAATACTGGTGCAATTTAAGGAAATGAAACTTGATTGTGTTTTACAGGCAAAAGAGACTAGAGAGAATTCAGTTGACAAAACAATTAACACTGGAGAAGGATCGATGGAATGTGTCGACTTGCCGCCCTATGTCGAAAAAGGCCCAATTCTGCCTGAAAGTGTGTGTGGTTCAACTTACATTCTGACTACCATCAACCGAGGAATACGGTGACAGTTATTGCACTTGCATTTGCCGGCTCTACCGTTGCTAAATGACAAATGGTTCTCTAAAATGTGCATTTCAGTTGCTTCCTGTGCTGGCATTCCAGACGCCGCTTGACCTCTTCTTCTTCAAAGTCTGTTTGGAGTACTTTCTTGAGCTCTTCCTTAAATATCATTAGAAGGTTGCCGCTGCTACTACTAGACGGTACTACTCAGCCGTCAAAGACGACTGCTTTCTCCAGACTTCTTTAGACTCTACATCCGCTAGAGACCATTCGCTGAATCGATCGGCTTTTTTTGCGGCGATCGACTGGACCATTCAAACAAAAGTGAAAAGGCAACCAGTTCGAAAGTGAACCCACAGTTCTTATTCTGGTGGTTCCTGCGTAGCGAACAAAAGCTACTTCTTTGCTACAGAACGTTCTCTCTTTCTCTTTCTCCTTTTTGTGGCGCCGGCGCTGGTGGTGACTGTAGCACGACAGGCTGCAGTTTCGAATTCCGTTGCACTACCGTCGTCGCCGTCATCGTTTGCTTTGCAGAGCGCTGTGTGCTGCTGCTGCTGTTGCTGCTGTTTGTTGCAGGCAACTCTTCATCGAATATACCGTCTCGTTCTCTCTCTCTCTCTCTCTCTCTCTCTCTCTCTCTCTCTCTCTCNCTGAAACGGCGGCCGCCGCCGCCGCAACTTCCAGGCTGCTGTGCACGGCAACCTTTTCGCTTCACTTTATCACCATCGTCGACACTGGCTAGTCGCACTGCAAAGTGTCTCTCTCTCTTTGACTGAGTGCTATTTCAGTCATCTCGCTCTCTACTTTCCTTCCTTCTTTGACTTCTTCAACTATCACTGACTTGTGTGTGTTTCATCTTCCTCCTCATCTCTTCTTCGACTTCAAGGACACCTGACTGATTGCCCTGTTTTGCCAAGAAAATCTCTGGTGGCGGTGGTAGCCGGTGGTGGTGGTGATCTACCCGGTCAAGATCTGGCTGATTGGTGAGCAGATAACTCTGGAGGAGACACACAAGTGTTGCTGCTTCTAGCGCCAAGCGCTCATCAGTAGCACTTTTGGGTAAGTTAATGAGTTTGTTGCCTCTTTTCTTTCTCTCTTCTCTCTCTCTTTCTTGGGCAATTGCACCCAATGAAGCAGATCAAATTTTATTGTCCTTTTGAAGAGGTCTGATCTGATGGGTTTGCCTCTCCTCTCGTCAGTTTCCTCATTCGTTCTGCTTTGGGACACCCTTTGCTGTTTGTGTCGACAGTGGTGGTAGTGGTGGTGGTGACTAGTCAGATGAGTCAAATTGCTGCGTAGGTCTCTCTGACCTTTTCAAGCAAAGTAATTAAGCGTGGTAGCTCTAATGAGCAAAACTGGCAGGCTTGTGTTACATCTATGTGGCACCCTGGGGTGAAACGACCTAGGTTGAGACGACAAAAAGTTGATGACAAGCACCGTTTCAAGGACTTGAAATGTGAGCCCAGCGCATTCCTTCCTCAGTTTGACAACTTTATTAGGCTTTTCCTTTGTCAAAATAGTTTGACCGTTTGCAGTTTGGTCTTGCTCTCAGTATCAGTTTGCAAGCTTTCTCGGTAAAGAGCCTCAGCAAGGCAATCGCTGTCCTGTTCGAGTGTGCCCAAAACAGAGTTTTGTTTTAGCACAGCAAATAGCAGCATTCTGAAAGTTAGCTAGATAGATGGTCCAAGGTAACAGAAGGCAGGCAGGCAGGCAGTGACAGCGCCTCTTCTTGCTGCTCCACAAAACGCATGCGTCAACGGAAGTAAAAGCGCCGTTTCACCACTGCCATTTCCAAAGTTTCTAGAAACAGAAAAGTACGCATGTACGGCAATGACTGTGCGCCTGACAGGAGACAAGCAGCAAACCTGAGCAATCGCAGTCCTATTCAACACTGCTCAGTGCCACCCAAAGTGGCTCCAGCAATGACATTTGAAAGTCAAAGTGAGAGAGAGAGAAGGAGAAAAAGAGAAAGAAAAGTGCTCTTTGCAGTCCCTTCTACTGACACTTCTAGAAAACCTGTGCTGCACCCTTTTGCCAGGCAGATAATAAAGAAGGAGAAGGAGAGAAAGAGAAAGTTGGAAGAAGCCAACCAGACGGTCTTGACAGCAGAGAAGAAAGCAGACCCTGCTGTCTGTTGGACATCTCACTCGCCGTCCTCTGTGCTCCTCTGTAATCTCTGCAGCTCTTTCTCATCCTCTCACTTTGTGTGATCAGTGCACAGTGTACAGTGCACAACGGCTGTGCACTCTATGGTCTCTCTCTCTCTCTCTCTCTCTCTCTCTCTCTCTCTCTCTCTCTCTCTCTCTCTNGTGAAGCAAATGGCTTCAGCATCAGCAGCATCAGCTGCACGCTCGCCACCACCGCCCTGATTGCCATGTTTCACAAGCGGCTGCCCTGTCTGGTTCGGCTCCCACAGGAGAACATTCGTCGCATCACTGTGGTGGTGGTGGTGGTGGTGGTGGTGGTGGTGGTGGTGGCCGCCCTAGTAGTGCTCAGTGCTCGGCGATGCACACCAGGCAGACAGAGGGGAGGAAGCAGCCAACGAGAGTGCCATCACATTCAGGGGGCGAAACACACACACAATTACTGAGCAGTCTGAGCGGACGAGCTCGCTCACTTTCGGCTCACTTGGTGCTAGTGAAAGTGGCGGTGGTGGTGGTAGTGACAGCCCAGCGGAAAGCTTAGTGTACAGCAGCAGCAGTGCACTCACTTGGGAGCCACTCTGATGGAGCGAGCGTGTGTGTCTGCCCTTCCAAGTATGGTCGGCCTGGTTTCCTGGTATTTGCATCTGCATCATCTGCCAGAGTCAGTGAGAGAAGGAGAGAGAGAGAGAGAGAGAGAGAGAGAGAGAGAGAGAGAG
>NW_016179537.1:0-7231 GCF_001687245.7 Rhagoletis zephyria | reverse complement strand
CTTATGCGTGCTGGCTATGTCGAGATTTCGCTTATCTTGTTTTCTCTCCTTTTTACCCATCAATATTTAAATACATCTATGGCGGTTGTGGGCTGTAATTAAAATGAAGTGGTCAAGCATAAAGGCTCCATTTAATCATGAAAATAAAATTAATTTCTTTGCCATCATTACAATTAAGCTTATTCTCATTTACAGCACAACAACACTGCAGCTTGATTTTTCACTAATTTCTTGCATTTCTCTTTTCAGTTACAGTGATTGGGTTTACAAGTCAATGCACGCCTTTGCATTCGCATCTCTACGGTGAAAAACTAAAGTTTAAACTACAGTACTGGACGGGGATTTCCTTGAGTAATCAATTATAATAATCAGCTTGTAGATCAAGCGCAGAATAACTTTTGCCAAGAGTTAGTGCTTTTGCCCGTCCAATCAGATATGAGCATTTCTAAATACAAATGTATTCGAATAAAATTGTATACGTTATATTATTATTCGAAAATACTTCATTGACGAATGAATTACACAGCCCCCATAAAAAAAATGCGTGTTCTTTTGACCGGAATACTTTATTCCATGTATTTTGCCACACACCCACAACCAGACTTTTAGAAAGAGAACATTTCTAACCGACCTCAGAAAAAGGAAAAGTTTATCAACTCGTTTCTAAATACAAATTTATTCGAATAAAATTGTATAAGTTATATTATTATTCGCAAATACTTCATTCACGAATGAATTACACAGCCCCCATAGAAAAAAATGCGTGTTCTTTTGACCGGAATACTTTACTCCATGTATTTTGCCGCACACCTACAACCAGACTTTTAGAAACCGAACATTTCTTACCGACCTCAGAAAAAGGAAAAGTTTATCAATTCGTCGGAATATTTTATTTTTATTTTTTTTACCGCATAACTTCGGACCACTTTAACCGATTTTTGTAATTCTTTTTTTAAAGGAACGGCATTTGGTCTAAATCCGATCATTGGATCGTGAAGAAATTATGAGAATTGAAGTCGGTTTTGTTTTTTGCTTAAAAATTACTTGTATTGAATTGGAAAAGATTAAATCTTTTGGTGCACGACGACGAATAGGTAGATATTGAAGATGTCCTTTTATTTAAAAGTGTATCCCTAAAATTTTCAAATAATTTTTTAATTGATCATATCTAGACTGTAGAATTTTGTGCAGAACACGAAACCTAAAAATATTTACTACTCAACTATAAGCAAAATAAATCAATTTGTATACATTTTCAGCCCGATTATGTCACTTGGTATATACAATTTTTTTATAATTTGTCGATTTTTTTCTTATTTATCAAAAATGTTTTTGCTTTTAAATTTATACTTTTTTTTTGGCTTTTGCCGCGCGGTGATGAAAGTGGTAACCGCATTAAATATAACTTTTGATTCTATTAAGAACTTTTTTTTCATCTCATGAAACATGCGACAAATTTTCCAAAATTTGTACTTTTTATTAACAATACTAACAAACATTTCTTTAAACAATGTTGACCTCTAAACAGGTGGCAACTCTGTTAAAATATGTCTCTACTAAAATTAGCTTAACATCTTTTTATGTGGTGGGATGGATAAGTTAAGAATCTCTACTCTTGCGCTTACAGGTGTGCATATTTTTGAGAACACTACTTTTGAATCGCTATAAATACATATCGCAGAAAAGGCGATTCTTAGGAAGAAAAGTGCCAGGACATTTTTTGTACATAATTGCATGATTTACCCTTTTGCTTCGCCTATTTTCAAGATAAAAGTTACTATTTGGCTGAAAAATGTAAATCACCCATATATGTGACTTATGACGGCTAAGAGTTGCCGTTTTGGGCTTTTCCTACCAAAATTGGTTGGGTTTTTTCTGTTGGAATGATGGAAGAACGCTTTAAATTTTGTCAGCGCTGTGAGCAGAGAATGAAAACAAACAATAGCAACCGTGTCGGTATCGTTTAATTTAGCTCATAGAAGGTAACGAAACACAACCGCTTCAAATCATTCGGAAACATTTTGCGCAAGGCGAATATATACAAGGTGGTGTTACGGGCAAATTTAGATTTTCGCCGCGATACTTCTTAATGTCATAATGATGTGTATGTTGTAATATGAATTCGCCTTGTTTACAACAACAAAATAACGTTCATGTAAAAATATCAATAAAAAATCGAATTAATTAAGAAGCTGAAAATTGTTATGGAACTTTGTCGAATTTGCTTAACTTTTGTACAAAGATTTGGACTTATGGTTTTTGATAGATAACGAGCTATTCTTTCATAAAAAAGACAAGTAATTTTTAAACAAAAAACACAGCGACTTTAATTCTCACATAAAAAATTCATCGACAATTTCTTCATGATCCAATGACCGTATCTAAACCAAATTAGTATGGGACCACCCTTGAGGTACCACCTTTCCGATAAAAGTCCAAAGTTATGCGGTAACATATATACATAAAAAAATATTCGTACGACATGATAAACTCCTCCTTTTTTGAAGTCGGTCAAAACTTGCAAAATGTTGCGTCCGTATTTATATTTTCGCCAGTGTATATATACATATGTTAACTGTGCTACAAATTTTGTGATGATACGAGGCAGTACTCATTTTAAGTTTAAGTTAAAAAAGGGACTTTATAATTTGAAATTGGTAATTTTTTCAAACCAACATAATAAGGGCTATTTACAGCCGTAAAGACAATATCGAATTTGGTGTTTCTTTTTAGGTATTTTTAAAAGAAAATTTTTTGGGATCGAAAAGATTTTTTTTTTTTAGCTTTAAGATCTTATTTTGAAGATTTTTTTTTTTTTGAAAAATTAAGATTTTCAGGGGACTTTCTCTGGCAACACTGTGCAAATGAGCAAAAGAACAAACGATTCGTTTGGCTTGTGCTCGGCTGCCGTCGAAACGTATCGTGTATTGTTAGCGCTCGGGAACATTATAAGAAAAGGAACGCAAACTTTTCGTACTTGTTGTGGCAATTTCGTACCCTGATATAAATCCCGTTAAACTAATCACATGTTTCTTGCTAGGTACCAACAGGGTTGCTTAAGTAGCTAAAAGGAAATTTCACCAGAGTTAAGCGTACTTTTGTCGCTCGCTTTTAACAAATAAATGCACCCACACCGTAATTGGCCTGCCCACCATTTCCGTTCATAAAATATGTGCACTTCCTTTGTTTAAAGAGCAACACTCTAAGCCCGCCTCCTCCCGTGAATAATTCATTGTGGGCTTTCATATCCGTTGGCATCGGCGGTATTGCTGTATTGCTCTGGACATCGAGCCTATCAAATATACATTAATATGTATACAGACAGATGTCAGAGCTGCACATGAATTTTTCATTAAAAGCTGTATATACACAAAAACATAATTTCATATTGTACAATGCCTTTATAAAGAAGTATTTATGGACAAATGTGTTTATGAATTAATAAATGCGAGTTCCTTATGGACATAGAGAATATAGGTACTTGTATATATAACTATATACATACTATATGTACATTTATTTATTCGTACCCCTCGTAATAGCCACACTCGCACACTCACCTGGTAATTTTAATGGTGTTGGACTTGCCATGTATTCCTTGTGGGCCATTAGTAGCACAATGGCAACAATAATTAAATTCATATTTTCGAATTATGTTTGCAAATTTCTGTTTCCAATACTTCACCGTCTTCTTCACATTCGCATACAGTTCAATAGCCCTCACTACTGGCCGCCGTCGCCAACGGTCTATTATGTCTATATGTAAATGTAAGTGGCGGAAGTGTAACGACAACGGCAACGTTATTGTTGGCTTTATTCGATTCGTAAGAGTTCTACAAAATTGTTGTTGTTGTTGTTGTTGTTTTATATGTTTTTGTTGTTCAATTTGTTGCGATAGCTGTTCTGTGGTGACGCTATCGGGATGCGTGGACAATGCCTGCTGCAGTCTTGGTAATGACGTTAACACACTCAAAATCCAACCACAAACAAGACACGCTTGACCAGCACAATTTTCATACTTGATTGAGGCGTGGCCGTCGCTGACGTTGTTCACGTTGTGGTGCTGGCAATGGCCAATATCGTTACTACAGCTGCTGCTGCTGCTGCTGCTGCTATTGCTGTTGCTGTACCGGTTGCTAATGTTGCTAAAGTAGCTGTTGGTGTTGTTCGTGCTTTTGATGATGACACTGTTATCGACTGGACGTTGTTCTTGTGTCGTTTGTTGGCAGTAGATTACAACTAGTATATTTGGTAACATCACCGCTTCGAACACGCCAAACACATGCCAAAATTAAAAACAAATTAAATAACACCCTTTCTTGCTAAATAGTATGTATGAGTTGGTGTAGGTACGAGTACTATTTAAAAAATGTTGAATATTTACGCTTTTCAATTCTTTTAGGAAACAAAACTTTTGTTTAAATATCACAGAGAAAATATCATAGAATTTGCATACAAAAGGTATGTATGTATGTATGTACAAACATTTACAGTTACGCGAATCTGAAACGAAAGATTAGAGAAATTAATTATAAAATGGTAATTAATCATAGAACAGTATATATTTAATGTAATTTTAAAAATATTAAAATTGAAAAAAACCGGTTCATAAAATTTAAATGCAGAAAAAATCGGATAACGCTTACTGTTAGTCAAAAATGAAATATAATAAAGTAGCAAAATTGGGTATGGTTTTCATTTAAAAGACAATTAAATGAAATAAGTTCAAAATCTATTGGTTTCATAGTAAAGCATAAATTAGAGCTAATGCATAAATATTTAAAAGTTTTGGGATCAACTAACTTTTTCCTTAGTTGTTAAACACCTTAACCTGCCTTTTTTTATACGTATTTTCCACAACAATTAAGTGAAAAACAAAACCGACTTCAAATCTCATAGAAAAATTTAAGAGTACCGTTAGTTTCCTCATGATCCAATGATCGGATCTAAACCATATGGGAACACCTTTGGGGTACCACCAGCTTTCCGATAAAAAAAAAATAATTATAGAAATCGGTTAACGTGGTCGAAAGTTATGCGGTGACATACATAAAATTAGTATCCCGACGAATTAATAACTTCCTCCCTTTTTTGAAGTCGGCTTAAAACGTATTTCAATCAAAAACTGAAATATTCACACTGGAATCAGATGTGGCAGAACAAATAAAAAAAGTAAGTGCGCCTGAGCCACACTGGAGAAGTGAAACTTACGCTACATACATATCAATCTTGTCTCATAACCAATATACATACATACATCTGCTTTTGCTTAAGGTTGTATTTTTTGCCTTTTTTCTATCTAGATCCCTACCTCTACCCCTGTTCGTTTTAATTACATTTATGTTATTCTGTTTTTTTTATCTTCATTTTTATCTTTATACTCTTTCGATAACAAAATCGATAGTAACATCCAATAAAATATCGATGAACAATTCGATAAAAATTTCGATAGCAAAATCGATAATGATACTGGTAGCAAAATCTATTAGAAACTCGATAAAGGCATCGATACAAATAACAATAACAAAATCGATAAAAATATACATAACAAAAGCGATAAATATCGATAACGAAATCGATAAATATCGATATCAAGATCGGTAACATAATCGATAAATATCGATAACTAAATCGACACATATCGATAACAAAATCGATAAATATCGATAAAAATATCGATAACAAAATCGATAAAAATCTATAGCAAAAACTGTAAAAAGATCGATAAATAAATCGATAAAAATATCCATAACAAAATCGATAAATATCTATAACAAAATCGGTTCATATCGATAAATATCGATAACAAAATCGATTAATATCGGTAACAAAATCGATAAAAAATATCGCTAACAAAATAGTTAAAAATATTGATTACAAAATCGATAAAAATATCGATTATTATTTATCTATTTACAATATCGATAAGAATATTGTTACTATTTGGGTAAAATTTTTTATAACAATTCAGATTATTATTTTGTTTTTAATTTTGGGAGAACCCTAAAATTGCTTTCAACTAGTTTCTATTATGAAAAATTTTTAACTGGAATAGGAGAATCGAGTTGCTTTAAAATTGCTACTTTTACTGCACTTTGCACTAAAAAAATTAGCACAAACAAATAAATACTCAACAATCGGGCTTAACTGGTCCCTTGCAAATTTTATTAGCTTTCATTAAAAAAAAAGGAATCAAATTGATGAAATTGACAATAGGCTAATTTTGAACCACTGCGGATTGGTAGGTAAAAACACGCCAACATTTTTATTCTTTGCTACCAAAACCAGATGCATTTACGTGAACCCCCACTTACAACTCGTGAACCCCCATATATTTTTCACGCCAGCGTAGACCCCCGGAGAAGAATTCGATATTTATTAAAAAATATTCGTATTATTTTGGCCTTATCGGAATTTTGATGCCTCTTTTGGACTAAGCAGTTTTGCCTTTCATTGAATATGCACGAGACAAATTTTCATAAAACGAGCGCATACCTTAAAACCATTTTCATATATGTATGCGTTTTCATAAAAAGTGGACTTGGCAACTTTTCACCCTAAGCTAGCGAAATTCGAATGCCAGTGAGCAGACAATAAAAATAGACATAATATATTTCATAAATAACCCTATTTAATTGGTTAGCAGTCGAGTTAGCCAACAAGCAAATAAAACTTTCGAAAACTATTTCTATTAGTTGCTTAGTAGCCCTAATTAACTTTCTAACTACGAAGTGCCGGCACTCATCACCAGAACGGCTGAAAGTAAAGAAAGATGGACATAGATAATCCATAGCAATATTATTACAAATAAATTTGTAAACGAACGACACACAACAGAACGACAAATAGGTATTAATATTCTGGCGCTTACAGTGTTGCTAAGTGTTTGGCCGAGCTTTTCTTCTCCAATTTGTGGCGTGCATCTTAATGTTTTTATACAAATGAAGGGACCTACAGTTTAACGCCGCCTCTGAATGGAAATTGGATTTTATGAGAAGCTTTTTCATGGCAGAAATACACTTCGAGTTTTGCTATTCCCTGTTCGAGGGTCGACCGCTTTTAGAAAAAAAAAAACGTTTTCTAATAATATTCAGGGTTCAAACCCAAGTACCGCGGAGTGGTAGTGCACACCCCTAACCACTCAGCCACAGCAGTCGTCAGGGGGAAAAATCCACACATAAGGAAAAATAAATGATTAAATGCATAAGTAGAAATAATAACTGTCACACTG
>NW_016179536.1:0-7232 GCF_001687245.7 Rhagoletis zephyria | reverse complement strand
AAGTGTCGTATTGTTGTATGTCGTAAACTTTAAACGCCTAAAAAATATACTAAAGGGGTTCGAAAAGTACCATCAAATNGGTGTCGTAAGTGTCGTATTGTTGTATGTCGTAAACTTTAAACGCCTAAAAAATATACTAAAGGGGTTCGAAAAGTACCATCAAATTCATATTATGCATTCTCGCAGTGCTAAAAAATAGTTGGTTGTGGTTTCAAGTTCTATTAACATTTATTTAAGTTTTTAAGGTTTACGACATACAACAATACGACACCTACGACACCGTTGGGAATCCCTCAATTATATAATATATTATAGGGCTTTGCCGTGCCCTATGTACACAAAATGCAGCGATTTGTAGCAGTGCTTCACTTGTATTTACGCATCTTGCATCTTGACGGCTGTCGCATTTTAACACATGGCACTTAATTTTATTAGTTTTTACGCAGTCTTCAATTCAAAAATCACTCACAAATTGCAATTTATACAGATTTTGCACTTATAATTAAAATTTATCTTTGCCGCTGATATGTAAACAAAGGTTTATTTACAAATTACCACAACTTTCAAAATCCGCAATATCAAAGTAGCGGTCACAGTATATACAGTAATAAACCTTTCTGAGTACTCCTCGGTTGTGAAATCTGATCAGGGTTGATAATGAGGAGGATGGAGAAGGATCATGAATTTTGTTGATTCAGAGTTGTATACAAAATTATTCTGGTATGAAAGGGAGCAACAACCGTACTATGGCAGAGTGGCACAAATCATGACGGTGTAATAGTGCCCGAAACTATTGCAGAAGTGTAAAAGCATTGCAAATTTTTGTCTATTATTATAGATACTAGTATAGATTATCATAGTTCATTTGTTATATTACACCGCACATGATAATGAACTGTTAAATGCTAAAAACGCTTGTAACTTGTATATCACTCAAACTTGGGTTGCTTAATGGATTGTCGGGGCGGATGTGCTGGCACGCACTGGGATCTGCATAGCTATACAAACCTTGTTTTTTTTTTTTAAATAGACTTAAATATATTCGGAAATTTAGAATTTGGCTTGATAAATTCACAAAATTTACGGTTTTCATAAAAAAATTAATTTTACAATGGACTTTCTTTTATTTTAAACTTACATTTAAGAAAACTCCATTCAATGCTATAATTACGATTTGAGTTTTCCAGTTTATAAAACACAAGTGTTATTTATGTACTTAACTATTGATATTATTCTTCATTACGCATGAATATCAGCATACATTAAATATGAACATTATACTTAACCTACATTTTGCNATAAGCTTTTGTGCAATATGTTTATTTGTATATGCATATGAAGCATATTTAACTGATGAAAACATAAGCATTGGATGTTTACATCAATCTCATAGTAGTCTTATTTTAATTTTGAGTCATTTTGCAGTTTTTATACGGCTAAATAGCATATAAATTACGTAATTCACGTGGATATATCAATATTACGTTCATCGTTTAAAATGCCAGATTTCCTGCAAATACATTAGAATTTACGAAAGGAATTTCCTACTAATTGCCTACTTTGCGTACTTTTCTACTACCGTTTTCGAAACAAGGGATTGCATTCTTGCCCTTTCTCTGTCCTTCGTAAATACAGCCTTTTGTAAGGGAGTGTCAAACCGCAGCTGTCAATAATTATCTAACCTTGTATTATTGAATCATGCTCGAAATGTACTTTTTCTAATCGTGAGGCGAAATTCCCCACAGTAAGTGTTACCGTGCGCGCAAAACGAACACGCTGCACACAACCCAAAAGTACTCGTCGGGGACCAAATGGTGAAAAACTGCGAAAAGGTTTATTACTGTATATATTAGGTGCAATCCCGTATTCCTCGGACTCGGACTAGTAAAACTGTCAATAAATAAAAATTCACTCAGAGCGAGAGAGTAGCATTGAAAAGTACGGGATCGCTTTCTAGTAAAAAATGGTAACTTCTGTCAACTTCAACATAACCTCCAAATTTTGGTTGAAAATTTGTGCTTATTTTGTATGTAAACACACTCAGCTCACACATGTAAATAACCAAAAATACTTTCAAATTCATTAGAATCCACTTAAACAAGTAACTAAATACTTTTCAACATGAATTAGCAGAGTGCAATTTTCTTTTGTTTACAATTTGGTTGCCAAACACACTACAGCTGATCGTTTGACACATTTACCAGAATTTACCAGCAAAAAATTCTTGGACTAAAACTGGTAACTTCTGACAGAGAGAGAACCGTATTTACTCTCTTTTTTGTCCTCTCAATAGTCAGAGAACAGAGTACGGGATCGTTTTCCAGTAAAATCTGACTGATTCTGACTATTTCTGACTAGGCCGGACTCGTACGGGATCGCAACTATTGTGGTAGCGGTACCACTGACAGCGCTACCTTCATTCGCTGCAAGGTGAGTTTTACCCATAGCGCACGATTTTCTCACCAGTGTTGCCGTGACGCCATGAAGAAATACATCGTAACAGAAACAAAAAATAGATCAAATGTATCACATTTTTTTTAGGTATCAAACTATAAAGTTAGAAAGAATTTAAAAAATCATATTTGGTTGCATACCTCTGCTTATTATTATTCTCAATAACTGGAGTACAATGGGGTATAGTCGTTGCGCTGGGTATGCAGTTACAGTTGCATAGCTATACTCAATCCCGACTCTTGCGTCCATGTCCATGTTTGCGCACTCTGGGCAACGTGAGCAACCCATATGCAAGATGCGGTAACCAATCAGAGTGGAGCCTTGGGTCACGGCAGAAAGAGAGGAAGCTTCGGTGGGGCCACTCCGACTTACTCGGTTTAAGGGCTCACTAAAGTTGCAGCGTCTGTTCACCAGTAGGTGCGGCTGCAAGCGGGTGTCTACTTGGAGCAAGCGGCTCGCTATATAAACGTGTATTTGGTTGCAAAACCAGCCCCGTCCCAACAATGGGTTGTGCGCCGGGCTTGCGACCCGCTAGGTAAAAACCACTTTCAGCGAAGAAGCGAGGCAAAGCCTTGGATGAGACCCCCCGTACGACCACGGCAAACGTTTAAAGGACTATGATTTGAGGGCATGCACCTGGAATGTCCGGACCCTTAATGGGGAAGGTGCCTCTGCCCGGCTGGTTGATGTCCTCGTAAGGACAAAAGCTGACATCACCGCCATCAAAAAAATGCGTTTTACGGGGCAAGGCAAGCAATGTCTAGGGCCTTGCGACGTCTACTACAGCTGCCATGTGAAGGAGCGCAAATTCGGAGTTGGATTTGTGGCGGGAGAGAGACTCCGTCGCCGAGTACAGCTCCGTCAGAATTGGGAAAGACCTCGTTGACATCGATATCATCGGTATCAAAAACCGCGAAGTCTGTTCTGCCTTTTCCATTAAGGAAGCAAAGCGAATGGGACTGGTGGTAAACGAGGACAAGACGAGGTATCTCCTGTCATCAAACAAACAGTCAGCACATTCGCGCCTTGGCGCCCACGTCACTGTTGACAGTTTTAATTTCGAGAAAGTAGAGAATTTCGTTTACTTGGGAACCAGCATTAACACCGATAATAATGTCAGCATGGAAATCCAACGTAGAATCACTCTTGCCAACAAGTGCTACTTTGGACTGAGTAGGCAATTCAGGAGTAAAGTCCTCTCTCGACGTACGAAAACCACNGTGCTGGTAACAGCTGACTTTAAAAACAGTCACTGCCACTGCCACTGCGCTATTGTATTTCGGCCTTTAGACATTAAGCGACATCATGAATTTGTATGAGTTTGACATAAAAGAAGAGGAAGAACCTTATCTGTCGCCAGAAAAATAGAAATAGATCTAATCTGGCCACAACCACAGCCGTCGCGTAGCTCGATCGTCGCCAAAATAATTATCTACATAAGAGCACGTGTTAAAATAATTTGACAGCTGTGGTTTGTAGCTCGTCGTTTTCATTGTGTTCGGGCTATTAGAATTAACTAGACATGGTGCAAACGGCCCTAACAGGTATATTCTGCGCTGGTAATAAAGAGTTTGTCACTGGTAAATAAAGTTCCCGTCAATTTTTAAACCCTTTTCGCATTCTGTGCACTCTTGTAACCGGTAAATTTTGTTACCATCTCATAAGCTGGTAACAAATTATTTCCCCGTAAAATATGCAATGCCAGGATTTGCACAATTCTTCATAGCTGAATTGCTGAATATTTTAACTGCATTACCAACGTACCTAGAATCACGGTGACAAGAACTGGTAACATTTTTTGGTAATACAATTTTCCGGTTGCAAAATCTTCGGTAACGTGCAGAATAGACATGTAAAAAGCAGTTTCAGATGTGAACTAGTGTCATTTTATTATTATTCTTTTTTCTAAACGGCTTTAATGCGCCATTAGTGCATAATTTCGAAAGAAGGCGCGGCGTGACGTGGTGTGAACTCGGAACGTCGCTACGCTGAGCACTTTCTAAATTGTAGACATACTAATCCGTTCATTTAACTTGTTCATGTACTACTTTTTTTCAAATGTACCTGGGTGACTAACCACATATGTGCATTATTTTACTTTATTATTTAATCGTTAAGTTTAAAAGTTGGTGTTATTGCTCAACGAGAAATGAAATAAAGCAAATTTGTGTTATTTCACATTCAATTCGGAAATAATACAAATTCGCGTTATTATCGTTTGTGTTATTTCACCAAATGTTGTGCCAAAAATTTAAAAAATCGATGTATCGCTGTCAGAATCGATCTTTTTAGCACCACCTCTACAGCTGATTCTTCAGATAGTTCGTTTGACGACTTGTTTATGAGTAGGAGTTGCAACATTTTTGCAAAAGTAGTTATTTGTTATTTTACAATAAGTTAAAGCAGTTAAATATGGATGCTGAAGCTTCGCGCAAAACTTGGGAGCTGGAGAATAATGTGAAGACACTGCCGGCATGCGATGAAATTTTCCGCTATGATGCCGAACAACAGCGACAGATTCTCGACGCCAAGCCGTGGGAAAAGGATCCTCATTATTTTAAGGATATCAAAATATCTGCATTGTCTTTGCTTAAGATGGTAATGCATGCACGTTCAGGTGGAACTCTCGAGATTATGGGTCTGCTGCTTGGTAAAGTTGAAGATAACACCATGATTGTAATGGACGCTTTCGCATTGCCCGTAGAGGGTACCGAGACTCGTGTAAACGCGCAGTCGCAAGCCTACGAGTACATGTCTGCTTATATTGAGGCAGCTAAGGAGGTGGGGCGATTGGAAAATGCTATCGGATGGTATCACAGTCATCCCGGCTATGGCTGTTGGTTGTCCGGCATAGATGTATCAACACAAATGCTTAATCAAAACTATCAGGAACCATTTGTTGCAATAGTTGTGGATCCAGTACGCACAGTGTCAGCAGGAAAAGTATGTTTAGGTGCATTTCGAACCTATCCCAAGGGTTATAAGCCACCGAATGAAGAACCTTCTGAGTATCAGACTATACCTTTAAACAAGATTGATGATTTCGGCGTACATTGTAAACAATATTATCCGCTTGAGGTAACTTATTTCAAATCTGCACTCGACCGAAAGTTATTGGATTCTTTGTGGAACAAATATTGGGTAAACACACTAGGCAGTTCTGGCTTACTGACCAATACAGAATATACCACAGGCCAAATATTCGATTTGTCAGAGAAGCTCGAGCAGAGTGAGTCAAGTTTAGTGCGAGGACCATTTGTGGTTTCAGGTAGGCGAAAAATATTTAAAAAAAAGATTTTTAAATGGACTTGTATTTATTCCTATCTTTTGTTTTCTAAGGTGCTGAAGGAAGCGAGAAACGTACAGAGGATAAACTTTCAAAAGCTACGCGTGACTGTAGTCGGGCATCCATTGAACTAATTCATGGTCTTATGGCGCAAATTGCAAAAGACAAGCTATTCAATAGAGTAGGACTGGGTAAATAAATTCAAACGCAACGCGCAAAATAGCGATAAACGTTATTCTTCATATTTTTAATAAACTATGAATAATTTATACATGCATCAGTTAATTACCAAAAGGAATAAGTCGCAATTTTTTTCATATGACAATTTTGATGCAGTTCGGTTCGTGTAAAGGAACTCTGTTGAACTGCTTCAAATTTGCATATCGGGGAAAAAGTCGACCCTTTAGTAAATAACCGATTCACATATATCAAAAAAAAAATTTATATATTGTAACATTTCCGCAAAAATAAAAACTGAATTATCGTTTGTTCTGCGTCGTTATTGTGGCGGCTACTTAAACTCTTAAGAATAAAATTTTAATGCGTTTTCCGCTTACTGCGACCAAGGAAATGGATTTCTTGACGCAAGATCAGCAAAAATATGTGTTTGAAACTTTTTAAAAAGTTCACTGCACGCTGTTTTCAGGTCAAAAAATTAAAAAAATTTAAAACCCACTTAATTTGAAGGTCATTTGAAACGTTTTATCCAACGAAACTATGGCCCCTATTATGAATTGCATTTGATCTTCGACTGTGGTCGAAATTGCTAATCGAACGAATTTTCATCTGGTATTATCAGAGAACGTAAATCTATAAATAAATATACGTTCTCTGCTTTCCCACTAATAATTCACAATAGAGCAGTTTTTTCACTTAACAACACTACTCTTCAGGTCGCGTATGTTTTAACCGACCCGGCTGAACTCGGATAAATAGCCGAGTTTGTGTTGTTGCTTTGCGTGTATTTCATTATTTAAGCGAGTGTTCTTTTGCAGACGCTATTTAATGAATTAATATTTTGCATGAATCGAGGAAATAATAGTTTAGCAACAATTTATTAGGAAATAAACCTAATTACTTTAATATCATAAAAATTTATTCAAATAAAAAAATTTTCTATTTAAAATAATAAAATCGAAGCTAAAAATAAACTAAAAAAAAATATTTATTAAAAAAATAAACCAAAATTAAATAAAAAAAGAAAAAAATATCCACTGCCCCACGACTCGTACTCGAACTCGGCTCTCTCAAATGGCAGTCTAGAGCTTTGCACGCTCAGCCATTGCGCCTGATTGGGCAGCGTGAGCAAAATGACATACATAGATGTCTGTTGTTTCCTTTGCACTAACTGATTTTGAATCAGCATTCGAAGCTGGCAACGATATTTTCGAGTTCACTCGGATTCAATGTTGCCAGAACTTTTTGGGCCGACCGGCTAGATTAGCAAAAAAAAAAGCGGCTAAAAACGGCTAAAATGTTTTAGTGAAAATTC
>NW_016179534.1:0-7232 GCF_001687245.7 Rhagoletis zephyria | reverse complement strand
GGCGTATGAGCAACCGTTAACATGACATTCACATGCTTACTTATGTATGTAATGTAATGTAAACATGCTACGCAGCGATCGAGTTCAATCAAACGCACGCTCGGAGCGCGGAGGCTGAAGTTAAAAAATTTAATGCGGACGGAGTTTTTAACGGCCCATTTTCAAATTTATACAGTCGTGACTGAATAGTCTGACTGTATAATGCCCATTTTTTAATAAAAATGACTGAATGAAAATAGTTTCAAATTGAAAAAAAATCATTTGTTTATAAAAATGTACATGTTATTTATAAAAATTATGTCTAAAAAATTCAACGTACATATTTCTCATTGTAAAGCTAAGGAAAAATCGTAAACTTTAGGCCGGCTAATTATTTTTATAACGGAACGGAGGTATTTTATTCGAGCGTGAAAATTTTTAAAATTCAGATCTCCAAAAGTTTTTATATTGTGTCGAAATAAAAAAATACGAGTCTTGCCTCAAATAACACAAAAAAAAATGTTTCGCACGAAAAACATTTTTGAATGTAAATTTTGGATGGAATGACCCATGTATAGTTGTAATATTGTTAATTTTTTTACTTTTGTTAAAAACAAACTGGTATAAAAAAAGCATCCAGTGATTAAACAAAAAATTTTGCGTCTTTTAGTGTAGTAAAATGCTTTTATTTCCAAGTTTTTGGTGATTCTCGAAAATCAAAAGTTGGCAACACTGGATTTAGGGCGTATGCGGGCGTGAGACCATATTTAGCCATTCAAAAAGTAAATTCGTGTAACATAAACATTGAGGCAAAATATACCACAAATACAGGATTTCTAAATCACTCGACGCCAGCGCCATCTAGTTGCAGAAGCATTTCTTATCATAAAATTCCTATTACTTCGTACGAAGAAACCGATTTCCTAACAATCTCGATAGCGCTGATTACAATTTAATTTGTACTACTTTATTTTCCTTTTTTGCACACGATTAAACTCAATTGAACCATGCACTTCATAAAACAAAATTAAATTCAATTCAAAACTTCAGCTACTCAACAACTCACAACAATTCTAATAGCGCCAGCAATCAAATTACAATGCAAGGTGTTCAATCAATGTGCAGGAAATTGAATATATCCATTGACTGGAACTTCAAGGATGAACACTCGTATGTAGTTGCAGCGCCAGCAGCACTTGCATACCAAACTATATTTACTTGATTGTTTCGAAACAACTTTCACAACAATCAAAGCACTTCACACGCAATCAATCGAAGGATTAAGTAATTCAGCATACAGTACATAAAAGCCTCATTCTTTTATTTCCGGGAAGCGCAAGGTGGGCCGGAGGCTATAGAATATTGAGTAATTTGCGAACGGACATGAAAGTGGACGACTGTGCGAACCGGCCAATAAGTTCACAGTTGTAAGTTTTTTTTCTGGCATTTACTTAGCTACAGACGTTCATACGAACGTAAATATGTACATATACGAGTATATAAGAGACGGCAGAGTATTGAATGTAATTCACATATACACATACCCTACAGAGAAAGGTACTACTTAGTTGTGAACTAGAATGCTACCAGTTTGCGTGTCAGCCCGACTAGTTTACATTCCATCCTTTTTTCAGTGGTAGCGGCTGGTATTTTTAACATGGCGATATCCAAGATATGTCAAAAAAAATCCCTGCGTCTGGACTTGAACTCTATTATGGCACAATGAAATGTAATGAAAGCCTTGCGCAAACATTTTTGAACACCATACCGTTTAACAAACCCATTTTAATAATAAAGGAGACTCTTTTTTAGGGTCTAAAATCCCATGATTAAGGACAAAGTGATGGTATATTTCTACCACCAAATATTTTCATACATTACAATACGATTACAATCGTGAATGTTTCAATAGGAGCGCGCATAGCTAAGAGCAAAGAGATTTCTATTTGAAAAACTGTTTAACTCGTCATGAGTGCTTCAAAGCATACCTTCACCGATTCAAACACGAATCGGAACCCATATACGACTATTGCGGAGGAGATGTAATAGAGAACGTCGTTTTTGAGTGTATGCGATTGACAGTACTGAGAGTTTCACGCATGATTCACTCGTGGAGGCTATGCTAAAAAGCAGCGGAAAATGGTCGGCAGCATGTGACGCAGTTGCAAAGGCGATGAAGCGGCTAAGGACCCTCGAACGGCTACGGCATAACAGCGGTACCTAATTACCTTTCTCCTTCATGATGTAGTGCATGACGTCATTGCCGTGGGTTGCGGACCTTCCTGATTTTATAGGGACACTTGAGAGCCCCTGAAAAAACTGTTAAAGTATAATCAGAACGAGTTTTCGGAGTAAATTTCGTCAGACGGAGCGATGCCGATGTGGAGATTGTCCTTAAAAAATGCTAGTTTGAAAATAATAAATGGCTAGGAAAAAGCCACGAAGCTAAATCGTAAATTTCGAAGCTAAACGACAAGAAAAAAGCTAGATCTAGCCTCGAAAGGACTAAACTGGCAACACTGTTAGCAATTCAAAGGTAGATGTCGCTGAACGCTTAAGTTCGTCGAAATTGCTGAACTCATAGGCCCTCGCTTTGCCACATACTAAATAATGAACTGGCATTTTTGCTGACTGGTACTTTTATTATGCATACATACATATGAACAGTACGTCCATACAAGTAAATTTACATATGTACTAATACGTATAATCGTACTTTATGTATTTGTTTTCGTTTGATTTATTTTGTCGAGTTAGGCAGTGGTCAGCATTGTACCTACTCGTAGTGAAGTGAATTTCTAAACACAACTTTGGTATATAGTGTTCACCGCCGCTCGATTGGTCTCGGACGCTTTAGGCCCTTGACTAATTGGCACTTGAGGGTTGTTGGTCGCAGTTAGTTGGCGAGTTGATGGCTTCGTGATTTAAGTAGGATACTACATAACTGCAATGATCGCTGCTATTTCTATTCGAAAGTTGTTTGTTTGTATCTAAATCACTGATGGGCACTGCCTTGCCCTCGGGCAAAGCTCTTTTAAGCTTTCTGTACATTCTCTATAGGCGCGAGCAAAGTAAGTGCTCTCTCTAAATACTATATTTGTTTCATATTAACAGAAAGCTTTAATGCTTTAACTAGTCCAGAATTCATAACCACAGCTATAGATAGTACAACAGTCATTTAATTTATTGTACATTACATAATGGAGTTCTATTTAAAACGTACCGCCGAGGATCTAGCTCTCCAACTGGCAATAGCTCTGATCCGATACTTTTCATGTAAAATCCTGTAAAAATGTCAAACAGCAAAATTACTCTCTGAAGTGAGAGTAAAAAGTGGGTAACGACAAAAAGTACGGGAACAAAAGAAAAGCATTTTTCCTGTAAAAACGCGTCATCCAGTGATCGCTTGACACGTTTCATGATTTTACCACTTCATTCTTTGCACAACTCTCCAAAAGTCGCTCTCATTTACAGGACTTGCGGGTCCGTGATATGGAATCCATGGAAAAACACACAAAATTTCGAAAAAAAAACAATTTTCTTAAATAGGTAAATTAAAGTTTAAGTAAATTAAGTTTTCTCTAGGCATTAAATGAAAATTTTTAACCACCATGTTAGGCATTAAACTCTACCCGTATCATTGTACTTGTTTCCACATTGCATTTTTGTCTTTGTCTTTGTATAGAAACACCTTATCTCACACTTTTTTGTTTCAAATAAGTTTAGATATTGTAACCGTTATGAACAATAAATGTATGTATGTATATTTTAAAAATTACTTATGGGCAATAAAAGTTTGGTCAAATCGCTGTTCTTTATAAAAATTAAACAAACTACGTTCGATCTTAGGAGATCGATTTATTTTTTGACGATTTTTCCTACAACGATTATTTTTATTTCGACTCCATTCAAAAATCAATTTTTTTTATTCCGATCTGGCATCTCTAGTATGCATGTGTTTTATGATCCTTACTGCCTGCTTGATTGCAAAAATTTTCACCTGGAAAACGCTAATGTGGTCCGAGAGACGGAAGTAGGTGGCGCAGGAGTCGAGATATTTGAAAAACCAGTATTTATTGTCTAATTTCATTCTTATTTAGAAAACTTGCTTTAAAAATATTTGTTTTTATTAGATATTAACTTATTGTTTTATTTAATTTTAATTTTTTATTTTACGTTTTGCAATGCATTTCGTTTTGGCTTGCTGGGTTTTCTTTTTCACTTGATTTATTAAGTACCAGGCATCCACTTATTTTGCTGCACTTTACTACATACATTCAAACATCTTTTATTTATTTCCTTTTATTGCCTTTCTTTTACTCTTTCACCATAACTGTTTATAGTAACTTTGTGTGCAGTGTGAGGAAGCTTGCATTTTTATATCCTTTTCTGTACTCTTATACATATAAACGCCTTGTTTGTATTTATTTCCTTACCATTTATTCTTCCATTTGTTTCTATTTTACTCAAGGATCCCTTACAAGTGTTGTACAAGCGCTCTTCAATGTTTTATTAGTATTCTTCCATCATTAATGAGTATTGGAACTGCTTGGCTGGATAGTGCTTGCAGTCAACTTTTGCCTTCGTCTAGTCAAAGGAACGTATATACATATGCATCTACAAAATCGTGTTTTACTTGTAACGCTGTACATACGTATATATTTTACTGACACACTTTGCATGAAAAAGTTTTGTGCGACGTCTGCTTCTAAAATAAAACAAAGAAACTGTTGGACTATTAAAAAGGAGAGTGTAGTTATAAAGAAATTTCTTTCTACTGTTCTGTTTACTGTTCCTCAGGATGTAGATACATATGTATATTGAAGGGAAGGTGCACCTGGTGCATACACGATTTAAAATAAATGTTGCTGTATAAGACATATATACTTAAATATGTTTGTACGTTGTCCAGATTTTAGAAAATATCTATACCGCTAAGAGCAAAATTAGTGATATTTAAAAAAGACTAAAACACCATTTGGTCATGTTGTATTTGGGGATCCAACTTAACTGTAGCATAAAAATAAGACTTATGGGTGTATGCAAGGTCCAAAAGCCGATCGGTATATGTATACTAGTATATATGTATGTATGTATTTGGAAAACCGTTGTTTGCAAAGTTCGAGAACGACTTTACCGATTTTTTGTAACTGTTAGACGTACTGCAGACTTCTCAATGATGGTTATACACTAAACAAATGCGATATATCAAAGGGGAATGGTACCACCGATTCATACTGAATTGTTCATAAAGCTTTGAGAAAAATGATAAATACACACACAAGGGCGAAAAGGTGCTGAAATTATCTTTTATATTTACAAGTTTTGGCTAAAAAATTATTTAAAAGGACATTTTAAGTGTTTGCTATATTTTTTTTTTTTTTGTTTTTGTCGCACAGTGTAATATGTATTTAAAGGCATATCACTTTTTTATTCAACACACAATTTTTTGAAGAGTGCTGGAAAAAAGTGGCTAGTAGTAGAAGCAATGACCAATAATCCTGAGGGTCTGTGGAGTCTGTGGCCCACATAACAGGAATCACTCCTCGATTAAATGTCATTTGCAGAGGGACTGGGCCCTCGGAATCCATGCTGCAAGACTACGACTGGAACACAACCACCAAATGGAGAAGAAACGGTAAAGCATCTGCTCTGTAATTACCCAGCGCTGTGTAGGACTTGAATCAGGTTTCTAGGCAAAAAATTCTACTGCGACCTAACCTGCAACCGACCTAAATGATATTAACACGCTGCATCTTCTTAGGTTCTTTAACTCCATGGGCTGGGTTTTTGGTTAGAGCTTAGCGTGCAAAGGTGTTTTTTATTTTTATTTTTTGTTTTATGGTTCCAAGATAGCCTAGGTTCAATCCCCGTCTGGCGCAACATATTAAAATTGTCCATCGTTGTTAATTTAATTTTTTGTTTTTACGAACTATAAAAAAGTACATATGTACATATATGTGAAGTGTAAAAAAAGAGTATAAAAAAAATCTCTAAACAAAAATACGAGTATGTTTAGAAAAAACGAAATACTCATTGGCGCGATGTCAAATATGTTTCTGTTTGAAACCTACGCAATATGGTTTATTTTTTTCCTGGTGTACTTTTCAAAATATAAATAAATCACTTTTAAATCAATAAAAAAATAAAAGGTACAATAACCGGTAAATAAATATTGAAAAAGGGCTCACAAAAAATCCTCGAAAATGATTGCAGGAAAAAACTGCAACGGCAGGTAAATAAAAGGAGCTTAACAAGCCCACAGTCAACAGCCATAAAAGCTACATCTGCCACAACAAATGCGTACAGCTGAATCTGAATGAGCTAAAATAATCGGATTACGAAAATGCTGCCAATTTATTACACAGTAAATACAAAATAAATTGTCAACAGCATAAAAACAAAAAATAAACAGAAAATACAACAAGGCGCCATTATAAACAATTTCAGTTACCTGGCATTGGTTTGAAATTCATCAGGCCATTTACAAATCAAACCACCGCTTTCCATGTGATTTCATGCTACATATAAAGATTTCAGTTTATTTATGCTATATGTGCGACAACCAAAACAAGGTGGAAATTTCAAACGAATATAGTATGTATCAATAAACACACGCTTTTTCTGCTTTTGACCACATCGACAGTAAGCGAGCCACAAAGTGCAATGCAACATTTTAATTGGCATTCAAATGGGGGGAAGGCGGCTGTTGCTAAGATATTTTCAGCAAATATTTGGGTAAATTAAAAAAAAAATTTCTTTATTATAAATCAATTTGAATCAAGTATCTACTTACATATATAGTAGGTCATTAATATCTATGACCTTCTACCATATTTTGGATAGCGTCATAATTCCCTCGGTGTAAACTTCTATGGTTTATCGACGAAAAACTTGTCCAAGTGATTTTCAGCGTCAGCCCAATATTTTACTATCAATTGAGTTTTGCAAGGTCCCGACTATAACTTTCCCACCAAGTCCCATCAATTTCTTCTGAGACACCAAAGATGTGTGTAGCCTGTGCTATCTACTGAATTACCACACCACTTTGACCGTAGACGCATACTATTCGTACAGCAGTTCGGTTGTAATTTTGTGTGAATCCCACAAAGAAATATTTAGCAATATTATGTATTCAAACTAAAGTAAGAAATAATAAAAAAAACCTTACTCTAGTCAAAGCTGCTTAAAGATATAGTCCAACTGTTGCCGATATTTACAAAGTGGACTGTAACTATGGAGTGACGTTGATT
>NW_016179533.1:0-7232 GCF_001687245.7 Rhagoletis zephyria | reverse complement strand
GGCGTTATTAAGCTAGCGCCAAACAAATTGCGCTATTACCCATGGCTACTACATATTTGCTGTTTGCCGCTCACATTCCTTACCCTCCTCTCTTGCCGTAAAATGAACAGTAGAGAGTAGCGCATTTCAAGTGAAACAATTAAGTTAACAACGTGTGGTTGCAGAACGCGCAGCTGACAAGCGACACACGAAGACCCAAGACTGAAAGGGATTGAAAAGAGTGCTAAAGAGAAAAGGCGCTAGGGCAAAGAAATGGCGGTTGTCGGCGGGATAGCTGACGGCTGTTGGATCGCGCGGTCAGCGCAACAGACATGGACAGCTGCTGTCCATCTGCTCGACAAACATGCTTCAATTTTGAGCGCGAAAAAAATGAGCGAAAAATAAGGCAAATAAACTAAATTGAAATGTTAAAGGCAGTTGACAGCTGGTTGCGGAGCTACATGATGCTAGCAACGAGGACACAGAAAATTCATTTAAATGACATTTATTTAACTGAGGTATATAGTTCAGTTTGAATTCCAGATCTGTACTATCCGAGAGGAAAGCAGATTAAATGCATAGGAGGAGTTTTACGTTTACCGTCAAATATTTTCGGAAACCTGATATGTGACTTGAAAAAAGGGGTACTTCTATTTAGATTTAAAAGTGCTACGAAGACCGGCATTACGTAACCCAATTGGTTGCCTAAAGGGAAAGAAATAACTAGACAAAAAATTTTGCACGATAGGTTGTGCGAAGGGCGAGTTTTCTGTCTTAAAGCTTGTCGTAAAAATATTTATTTTCTAATTAAATAATTTCATTGATTTAAAGCTTAGAAAAATAATTTCAAAATATTTCGGTATATATAAAAAATTATCAAAATCTCTTTTTTATTCCTGACTTAAGGACTTTTACTATTTGCTGACATAATGCTAGATTTTTTTTCGTCACATACATATATGTTGCCGTTTCACGTAGGGCAAGTGTGTGCTCAAATTCATTCTCGCCAGCGCGTGCACAAGTGTAACTGACAAATGTTTACCCATTCATTCTTGCTTGTTTACTCTTTTGCATATACACTTCTTGCCATTGCGGCTTAATTTTTACACCATAGTACTTTACTATGCCACACTCCTGGTCGATATATACTAAACATCCATTTGATATCTCTCTTTTTGGCGTTTTAACAAGTGCAGCGACTAAGAGGGCTTTATGCTTTCTCGATGCTAAAGCCTACTACACTGAAGTAACGTCTGGCCAAAGTGGGTAGCCACTTAACTTATTTGTAAAATTTCGAGATTTGTGGCAGGCTAACAGGCGTTGTTGTATAGTACTTACATACATTTGTTTTATGGCGTTCGTGTGTTTTGCTATGCATTTGAACTTACAAGTTCTATGTTCTTGGCTTGCTGTTTTTGTTGACATGCAGATACATCTATATATAGGTATATTTATAGTTATAATCGGCTTTAATGAATGCTAAGTAAGAAATATTAAATTTGTTCCACTTTAACTCACTAAGTGACAATTAGTTGGTCTTGCGTGTAATTATTTACTTTTAGCATATTTTTAATTAAAATTGTCCTTGAGTAGTTTCGTATGGTGCTTTATTACTTTATCATATCTTGAATAGATATTCGACTAGTCGACTAATCGATTAGAAAAAGTTGTTTCAAAAAATTATCGATCGAATTTCCTTTCGACTTTTTCAACTAACGGCTCACAAAGAACTAGTCGACTATCCATTTTCGATTTTTAGACAAGTTGTTTTCTTTCAGTGAACTTGTTTTTTTAACATTTTTTGAATTTTTATGCCTATTGACAAATTTCCAATCGAGCTAATAACAATAATTTTATGGTGGAAACTGTCACTATTCAAAGAATTTCGGTTAGTCGATTTTTAGACTACTCGATAGTGAGTGGTTAGTCGAATTCGAGCGGTTAATCGAATAATTGCTATTCGTCTATCCACCGACAAGAAAAGTTGCTAATCGACTGAGCTCTAATCTTGAATTTCCCCTTATGGAATTAATAAGACTTTATCTAGAGAGAAAAACAATGCTCTCGGATATGGGGGGTGGGGTTGGGGCACATTTACTTATCGAGATTTGCAACTAGGGCTATCTGAGGAGTGCGTGTATTCTTTCTTTCTCAGAGTACCGGCTAACTGATCAAGTCTTGTATTATTGTAGTCAAAAAAATTAAATGATTGCAAAAACATTTATTTATACGATTTAGACGTTGTGGCTTACCGCTTTGTATTTATTACACTTCAGAAAAAATTTATTTCTAAATTTTGTTTTACTTTTTGTTATTAAAGCCTATAGTGCTGGATTTCCATTAGGCGTTAAATGCCTAAAATTTTACTCAAAATTTTGGGCATTAAAAAATAATCGTGTCATTACGTTCAGAAAATAGTCATTAAGTTTATTTCCACATGGCATTTTTTAAATGGCAAACATTTTTTGTCATTTTAGTGTCTAGTGGAAATTCGGCATAACAATTTTATTGAGCTTGAGGTTGTTTCCAATGAAAAATGCTGTGGAAAAACAACAAGAATTTACACCTGGTAGAAGTTATATTTGCTATTTCGATGAGCACCTCATCTGCTCACCAGATTTTTTCAACGAGTTCACTGGGACTTCAACTTGCAACTCTGGCGTTATTTTGCTCTAAAATTCAACTGCCAATAACTTGGATAAATATAAGAATTTTTCCAAGATATTTCTATGCGAAGATAAGGATTCTAAGTACTTTAAAATGGCAAACTTTTCTCAAAAAATCCGTGACCTAGCGGAATTTTCTTGATACACTTTACGTGCCATTGCAGAAAGTTATTTCCAGTATGTTTTCCGAAAAAGTAAAAATGTAACTGAATAAAACGCAATTTGAAGACGAAAACCCATATAAAACTATTAAAATTGACAGCTTAAAATTCAGCAAAAAACTAAAGCATGAAGAGCTCGGCTTAAGCCGCTTTTCCACACTACAAGTATAGAGAAAGTCACAAACAATACTATTTGCAAATCAGCTTTCAATGTATCTGTAAGCTAAATACTCCGATGACCATATCCAGAGTGCGATAGTCGTATGAAGTAAAAAGGTGTTTTAAGAAGTAAGTTCTACTGAACCAACATTTTTAAAGGGGGAAATAAAGATATGCGTATATAGTACATATGTACTCACATATATAAGCTTAAATACAACTTTTATATCTACTCATAAAACAATGGGTACAATGGCCAGCAAAATGCAGATACCTCTAATTCACCAGAATATGATTGTCTGAAGGAATTTGCCAGATATTTGGTATTCTAAAAGATATGTACATATGCTCGATTGACTGATTGTATGGCATTCAACCAAAGCGAGCGTGGCGTATGAGTACGGTGACCATATTTATGAAAGCCGAATACGGGAGAAAAAATAATTTTGCAAATTTTTTCCACACTGTTTTCCCTGAAACAGTATCCTTATAGTAACAACAAATTTGTAGAATAATTTTCTCGAGATTTTTACCCCGTAACATTTGTTTAAAAAAATTCGTTAAATTTTAGTATAATAAAGTCAATTTTAAGTCGGTAAGGCTTACATTAATTTTTAGCGTTTTTTTTTGGTGACAGTGTTACGCTTTTTTTCATATAAAGTATATATGTTCGACCTTTTTTTTTTTGAAAGAGAAGCAAATGAGCAGCACTTTCCACACGCACGTTTTTATACTCATTAAAAAGTTTGAAATTTTGGTGAAACATTACAGAATTAATTTTTTTAGTTTTTTCACAAAGTATTTGGTATTATGTGGTTTTTGTTAGGAAAAGAGCATTACTTTAATGAAATAAATAATAAACATTAATTAAACTAAAGAAAATAGCCCAAACTTACTAAAATGTCGAGTCCTAATTTCTATTTTGGCCACTGTATATATTCCTCGATTCGAATCTCAGGCATTCAGATTAGAAAATAATAACTGTTTATAACAAAAAATTACGATTACATATATACCAACATCACTTAAAACTCGTTCATAGGCATGCCATTTTAATGAGCTGTTAAGGCGTCGGAGCACCGTATCCAGGACAAATACAGGACATTAAAAGAAATACAAAACATTAGGCGTCCCGTATAAAATAAATAAATTATCAGGACAATGGCTCAAACTGTCCCGTATAATACAGGACGGATGGTCACCGTACGTATGAGTGATGTGCTTATGCGTACTTACATACATATGCACATATAAACACACATATGTATGTATGTATAACATGTAGTGTAGAATTTAAACCAGAAGGAAACCAAAGTTTTTTTTTAAATGATTTTGAGGTTTTTGCTCGTTTGCAGACTAAATGCTACATACATACATATGTATGTACACACACATCTATCTATTCCTAGTATTGATGCATACAACTTTTATTGATTGCACTTGTTCAGCAGAAAGGAAAATTCATTCGAAGAAATACGTATTTTGGGTATTTGTGGACCTCATCTCAATCGACTGCTTAAAATTCAGATTGAATGTTTTGCGTATTCAAGTGTGGCAGCAATCTTAGCAAGCGAATTTAGTTAAAGGAAAATATTTTTTATTTCCATTTTTATACGTTTTTGAAATTTTTGTAAGAAATTAGTAAGTTTTTGTTATAACAACAATTGTCTAATTTAAAAAATACTTAGTTATTAAAGTCGAACTTTTCCTCATAAATATATGAACATAAGTTTCGGTAAAGATATCGGTTAAGGGAGAATCACATATGTATGTACACGTTTGCTTATCCTTCTAATCGGACAGATATTTGTATTAAAATCTTGAATTTTGAATGATTACGGCCCATGGTTTCCGTAAATGTCCCTACGTCCCGGGATCTCTGTTAGGGTAATTTCGTATTGATTAGAAAGCGAGGCCAGCTGTCTTCTACAGCTACTAGCATTCCAGCTTTGACCTATCCGTAAAAACGGTTAAGCTCTGCAAGAACTGAACCTTTCCTTTTGAGCTCCTCGCTGCGGCTTGAGAATTTCGTGACCGGTTTGTGGTGAACCCAGATCTTCGTCTAGATTTAGCCGGTGAGCAGCGCTTTGATATCAGGCGGTGACCTTTGAATTTCGCTTAGTTTTCTTAACTACGTAATCGTTGGTAAGAGCTGGCCACTAGTTCCGTTCCCCGGAACCTTGGTTTAATGAATTTAGGAAATTTTGTTCTATTTGTGAAAAGCACACGGTCAGTTTTCTCAGGGTTTACGCTAAGAGAACATTTTATGGCCCAGGAATCTACTACCTTAAGATAAATCCATAATTTGACTTCTGGCCGAACTAAGCTCCCCGATACCAGTAATGCTAAATCGACGACGTCTCTGCGAGTCTAGCTAAGTATATGTTAATTTCAAACTTGTTTGCTTTCGACTACGAAAATATTCACCGCTGCTTTTAATTCTGTTATTCGAAAACTATTAAAGATTGATTAATGAAATTTTGCACAGGGCACGTTATAAGATTGGTGAAGCTTTTTACAAAAAATTGGTCATTTAGAGGTATTGTCACGCCAACCTATTATATAACTGTAATTTTTAAAATAGCAGAAGCTGAAATGCAGGCCTGAAAAAGAAAGTTTCATCAAAACCAGCACTTTCCAGCAGCTAAAGTTGCGTTGTTTAAAGTCTAAGAGAAGTGGCAAATAAACTGAGATACAAACTTTATCGAATAATCGCGGATAACGGATTTGCGGGTCTAATGAAATTAATAAATTGCTAAAATTAAATTTAAATTAACAGTGCTTTATTTTAATATGAAATACTCAGTCCTAGTTTACTTATTTCCCAATTATATATATTAATTAAAAAGAACGTATGTGAACAAATAAGACCAAGATTGTATTTTAGCAATTGTTGCATAAATGACATAAAACCAACAACATAAACATTAAGATTCAGTTTCAAATATACAAGTTTTAAATATTATTGCTGTTGGTAATCTTCCAAATTAAATTCCGTTCCGCCTTACACTTTGATTTCAATTTTGTAGTTGTTATTGCTTTGTCTTCATCAGACATTTCTAAAAACATTTTGGACGTTGTTTTGAAATTTGGCGATAAGAAATAATTTAATTAATATTTTCTAATATATGGAAATAATACACTGTGCGCCCTAGCAAAGCATAAAAGTTTAGTGCCCGATTGCACCAATCATTTTTAAATTTATCAGCCTTTTAATATTTAAAATGACAGAATTTTGTTCGGAAATTTTATCATGTTAAATTTTAACAGTCTTACAGCCGGCTGCATCGGGAATTTAATTAGAAAATGATTTTTCAATTTCTTTCAGTTTCCATATAAAATTTAAAAAAAAAATATTTCACTTAAATTGCTTTCGTGAAATTGGCTGTTTAAATTTTAAAATTGATTGGTGAAACTGGGGATCAGTATTTGTTTGTAAGATTTAATAAGTAATTTGTAGTTCTTCCAAGTGAGATGCAATAAATAAAATTGAAGCGATTGAAAAAATATATGCTTCGCAATCCTGGTTGGCAAATTTTATTTTGAAATTTTTACTGCGTTACAATTTTCAAAAGTCGAGAAACAAACCTACGTGTTTTTATAAATTTAACCACATAAATATGTATATGTACATATTACAGACCTTTCATGAGCAAAGTAAACGAACCCTTTTTTGCTCAAAGTTGTACGCCTACTTAGAATGTGTAGTCTATATTTATTACGATAGCTATGCTGTTTTCCTTAAGCTTAGCAATTAGTTAATAATTTCATGCTAGACGCCAACTTGTGCGCCGCTACTTAAACAATAAATTTCGATACTTAGATTACGAGTATTTACCATCAATTTACCGCAAGTTGACGCATAATAAAATTTTGCCATAATTACTTTACTTTACTTATTAATAACTTTGTATGTATGTAGGTATAAGTATCACTTAAACAATAGCTCCTTAGCGTGATGCCAACAGCAGCACGTGGATTCATCTGCCGACCGGATGCCAACGACGCCGCCGACCACGCGTACCACGCGTTCTATACTGCCACAGCAAGAGTAGCTGCTCCGAAATGGTGCGCAAGATTTTCAGTTCAATTGTAGTCGCAGCGATGAGCAATGTTACATTGACGCTCAGCGCCATCGACGAGGCTGACGAGCCGAGATTGCCCTTCGTCAGCTGATCATGACAACGGCCGATCGAGTCAATGTCAAGTTCGGCCATGGCGCGACCATTCACATCCAATGGCGAAATGCAATAGTTCTTCTGCAGAA
>NW_016179531.1:0-7233 GCF_001687245.7 Rhagoletis zephyria | reverse complement strand
ACTTAAATTCATTTTCCCCCGGCCTGGGTGATTTGAGATGGAATGAGCCTATGGCAATGTCTCAACTTTGTCGCAAGAAATTTCACATACAAAAGTAATCAGCTGTGTCACAAGGTGGCAAATTTTGCGGCAAATGCGACTTTGAAACGATTTTGCGACGTTTCATGAATCCCACTAATATAAAGTGTGCCAGCTAGCAATGACATTCTATTTAGGTACACTTATTTGACAATTTATTATCATCATTTTTTCCTTCTTTTGACTTTCATGTTGACCCTTTTGAGTGAGGATATATGAAGTTTGTTGATTTGAGTAAAAAATAAAAAAAACATGCCAATAAATTCTTGCCCCTTGTGCAAAAGCACACATAACGTTGCAGTTCTGAGGTTTTCAGTCCATCAGGACAAGGATCTAAGCCGAAATCGGGCAGAGGTATGCAACAAAACCAAGGGTCAATGCCAGAATTCAAAAAAAGCGAAAATTACGAAACTAAAATTTTGCTTTGAAATAAGCTTACATAAAACTGGTTGGCATACTTTATATTATTTCACTATATTGGTAAGCTATGTGAAACAATTTTGGAAATTGCTGTTTAAAATCTGTCCAAATTTCCAAATGGTTTTAGAGTGTCAATATCTTATCAATTAATATCGTATTGTAGATGGTATTTTGGCACTAAACGCTTCTACTAAAAAAGTAGCAATTTATTAGTGCAATAACATTTTGGATAATATTAATAGAATGTATGTAGTTATATTCTAATAGTGCATAAATAGTGAAAATCCACATTTAGAATAGTTGCTAGAGTGTAGAGTTTGGAAGCATACAAAATAATTTTACATGATTCAATAATAGTTGCGTTCCAGATGCTCACGATATTCACGATTTGCAGGTTTTTTTTGCAGGAAAGCGTTCCAGGTGCCAAAAAACCTGCAAGTCAAACCACTTTTGTGAGAGTAACTTGCTCTCTCTCAGTCAGAAGTTGCAGGTTTTAGTCCGAAGTTTTTCTTCCTGCAAGTTTATGAAAAGTGTCAAACGATAGGCAGGGTTGCATTTTTAAACAAAAACAGATAGCAAAGAACATTAAGCACCACGGAGACAATCAAATAAATACGTCAAGCATTGCATATGTGTGAGATTGGCTCGTGTCTTGTCCGCAAACGTTCAAATAAACGCGTTAATTCAACAAACAATTTCTTTTTCTTGTCCGCGCACTTGCTCACCACGACGATCAGAAGGCAAGTGCGCTTGGTTTTTGTCAAGCAAAACGCGAGACGGTTGATAAAGATATTTGATCGTCTCCATGGCGCTTAACATAAAAAAAAAGGAAGTAGTTACAGGAAAAGTGGTTTTTCGCGTTCCAGGTGACTATTATTTTTTCTCTCTTGCTCCTCTCTTTCAAGAAAGTAATATTGTTATTTGACTGTTTTACAGGTTTTTACACGAAGTTATCTAGAACGCAACTAATATAAGGTTCGATAAACTGACAGTTGTCTCTCTCGCACCGCGCCCTTAGCAGTGGCACCGTGCTGCTTCTTTGCAAATTTACTTGGAAAAAGTGTAGCTTTGGTGTGAAATAGAAGTATATGCCTTTGTCCAATATGTTTATTTTTATATGCATAAGAAGCACATTTAACTGGTGAAAACATAAATTGTATTTAAATTGGATGTTTACATACATTTCATAGTGGTTTTATTTTAATTTTGAGCCCTTTTGCAGTTTTTATACAGCTAAATAGCACATAAAGTACGTAATTCAAGTAGATATATTAATATTTCGTTCAATATTTCGTTTAAAATGCCAGATTTCCTGCAAAGGCATTAGAACTTACAAAAGGAATTTCACTACTAATTTTATACTTTGCGTACTTTTCTATCATTTTCGCACCAAGGGATTTCTTTCTTTCCCTTTCTCCGTCCTTCGTAAATGCAACCTTTTGTAAGGGAGTGTCAAACCGCGGCTGTCAATAATTATCTAACCTTGTATGTATTATTGAATCACATATATGTAGTACTTCTATATTGCTAGTAAATTCAAAGTACATTCCCCAACATCAGAGTGTCGATATATTCAAAAAAGAAAGAGAGATCCGATAAGAGAATGTACTCAAACTGGCATTTTTACTTTTCAAATTCAGGAGCGGTTTAGCAAATTCTTATTGAAAAATAATTCCCATGAAAAATTAACAAAAAATACAATATTTGTATATATGTATGAGAAACACTGCAGCCACTGTGGTGGCAGAGGATAAGGGTACCAGTTACTAAAGGACTTGGCATCAGTTGGCATTTCCAGTTGACGCCAATAAGCCCAGAACAGAAACGAACGATTCGGCCAACTATCATATGCCACACAGCTTCATGTGTAAATAAGTTTTGTCTTATGGCGATTTCTTTTCTACAAAAACTGTTGCCTTTTCAATGCCCTCTCCTTAGTATTTGTGCGTAGAGGGCACTAGAAAAGAAAACGCCATTAGTTAGGAAAAACACCTCCTATTTTCCAATTTTTCGGATATTGAAAAAACGAAGAGCTTCGAAAAAAGTCGACATATCGAGCCCTAACCACAAAAAATTTAGGATTTTTTTTTCAAAACTTACTTTTTGAAGCAGAAATACTCTAGGACCTAGAGCCTAGATGAACAAAAATCTGACGGAGAGTAAATATTTAGAAAATGAAAGCAAATTTTCGCCGAAATGCCGATTCAGAATAAGAAAATAGGGGCAAAGTTGAATGCTTCGATTCCGAAGCGCCCCGCAAATGAGAAATTGGTCATTTAATTTTCTTTTGTGACGTATGTTTGGACTTTAGGGTGTATGTCGAGAATTTATTTACACTTTTGGCGGTGATAGCAGTAAATACACATCATATTCGCTGTAAAAAATTTCGAATTATGGCCCGTCCATGCGTTCTTCAAATGGTCAAGTCAACTCCGCACAGGTGCAAAGACAGTCTAAGAGCGTTTATGCATCAAAATTTAATTTTGAACAAAATTCGTTTGAGTTAACTGCGGTTTGAAGGAAACATGAGACCGTAAAATTTTTATTTGTTTGTTTAATTCTCCGAACCGCCCCTGTTATGATATGGCACTTCATTCTATGTAGTAGTTTACAAATATAAACGTATACTTCTATAATCACAAAAATTTTCATAGGCTGTCTTTCTTTGAATTCGAATTGAAAACACATTGTGATCATATTGTACTAGCAATATAAAAGTATTACATATATGTTGAATCATGATAATTTTAGTATGTACACACAAAAGTCGATGCATCGAAAAAAAATACATCGATATATCGATGTATATCGGAAGGTCCAAAACATCGGTTTTATTCGATACATCAAATAGTAAACATCGATGTTTCCGATGCATAAATGTTTTTTTTTGCATCCCTACCGCAGCCGTACTGCGATGAACATGATGTCGGTGGAGATATAAATAATTTTTTCGCAACTTTTCAGACCCTTCCTCCCGTAAACTGTTTTTCCCTTTCTCTAGCCCGCGCTCGCACTTTCGCTGCTACGTGCACGGTTGCCATTTCCAATTTATTTTTCGGACCAAAAAATGAGCCAAATGGTAAAAAATTTACCAATTTTTATTACATCGGGAAATTGAGTGGAGTTTGTTCCTCTTTATCAAGAAAATATGCCAATTCAGTTTTTATAACGACTTTTTTTTATATACCATCCAAAGTGCATTAAAATTTTATATTATTTTATACTATTTATAGTTTTAAATTATAATTTGTTTCTTAATTTCGATTTTACTACGGCTAAATCAAAAAATTTGCGCTCAGCTGCTGCGGAACTGTGAGGTAGACTAAAAATGTTATGAACTAATTCACACAATTCTCCAAAGGCCGCTTCACCCACTCTATCTTTAATGAAACTTACTTGATCCCAAAAACGTTCTATATTGGTACATTTTTTGAAGTTACCCTGCAGGGAAAGCTACTAGTTGTGAACTAGAATTCTACCAGTTTGCGTTTCAGCTCAACTAGTTCACGTTCTATCCTTTTTCAATGTTAGCGACTGGTATTTTTAACATTGCGATGTCCTACGAGATGTCAATTGTCAGGCTATGCATCAGCATCTACTAGTAGAAATACTAGTAGCATCATACCACTTGATGAGATAGTCTGCCAATTCATGCCCCAACAGTCGCAACGGCCGACAGAGCAAAGCACTCGCGTGGTATGCCTGAGGTACCAGGTTCAAGCCCGAGCGCAGGGAAAATTTTTTTTATTTTATTTTTTTTTTATAATATTTCTTTTATTTATATTTTTTATTTAGGGTTTTTTTTGTTATTCTTAAATTTAATTTAAAAAAAAAAATTTTTTATCTATTTTTTTATGGCACAATTATTTCTGCCCATACATTTGTTTCTTTTTTTTGTAATGCAACTAGATTTTTAAGTTTGTTATTTATATTTAAATTGAAATAATTATTCCTACTTACATTGATCTAACTTTAAAAATCTTAACCACCTCCAAGCGGCCTCGAACCTGCGATCTCAGAACCAGAACCAGTAGTCTTCACGTGACGCCACAGCCGACATTTGTAAGAAAAGCAATTAATTGCGTTTTATTTTAGGCTTTGGCAATTCAAAGGCAGATGTCGCTGAACGCTTAAGTTCTTCGAAAATGTCGAACTGGTAGGCACATACTAGTTTATGAACTAGTATTTTTTCTAACTGGTTTGGGTTTTCACTGCACGATACCTTAAGGTGAATTCACTCAGCCTCAATTTGCGAAATTGAAATTCAATTATGTCTGCATCATTTACCAATGCAGGAAATTGGTCGAGTAGCGGCAAAATTGATACATCAGTATCAGTATCTTTTCGATTGAAATCGAATATTATTTTCATGTGGGAAATGCTATCATTTAAGTTTTGCTACCTTTCCATATTTTTTCCAGCCACTTTAATATTCGTCACCGAGTAAATGAAATTAGCAAGAAACCGCGATATCTTTTGAAGCGTGCTGTGACAGATGATTAGCCATGCCATATTTGAAGATCAGTGGCAAGGCGAGTTCACACTTTTAGCAGATGTTGCCAATCGGCCCTATGCAGAATATCGTCATCGTCGTCGTCGACGATCGTCAGCGCATCAGTAATATAGTTGACGGTGGCCGTATCGTTTTTTTTTTACTGACGATGACGATATTCAACATGGGGCGGAATATTCATCAATTAAATAGAAAAAATTGAAAACGCGAAACTATTGCATGAAGTGAAAAGGTGATAATAACCTAACCAAAGGCTTGTGAAATGGACCATTTTCAAAATAATTGCACCAATGGACCAAACGAAAAGAAATGGACTAAATCTGGTCCATTTGGACCAAAACGGCAACCGTGGCTGCGCGGGCAAAAAGTGCCCACCTCTGCACTAGACCAACTTTAGCAGTTGTTCCAAATAACATAAAGTATATAAAACACTAAGCATTAATGTAATTTTTCTATATTTAGCATCATATTATTTAAATATAAGTTCTGTCTTGACAAACCTGAAGTTCCTGAATTTTCAAAAACCGAAAATAACGGATCCAATATGGCGTCCAAGAATTAAACAAATCACTGAATTTTCATGAAATTTGGTATTTTGAGGTTCTTAAGTTCGCTTATTAGAAATTTCCAACTACTTTTAGAAAATTCAAAATTCAAAATCCAGTGTGGCGTCCGAGATTTAAACAAATTATTGAATTTTTTGGAAATTTGCAATTTAGAGGTTCGCAATTATGGCAACTCCGAAGGCTGTTATCGGAAGTTGTCGTTACCGAATATTACGCCCTTCCTTACTGTACACATCTGTAATTCTTCTATATCCAATAAGGCGCCCAAGAATTTAACAAATTCCTAAATTTTCATGACATTTGGTATTGCCTTTGGTATGCCTTTGCCAGTAGGGCATTTTTCTGAGGAAGCCCAGGACGCTCGCAACAAAGACTTCAGATGGTATCGCGAGCATAACACTCGAAAAATGACCAGTAAGGAATTTAACGAAGATTTATTTAACATGTCAATTATAACATCTGATCCTGTTATATCCAGTATGTGACGACCCCCTCTCCGAAAAGCAGATGCCAGTTCCGAAGAAGTTATCAGTCTTTTGCGTGAACCAATTCAAAACTCGTCGTTCGGAGACGGCGTAAAACTGTGGGTCCCTCCGCTTTGTGTGACAACATCAAGGCGCACGCCACAAGACGGAGGAGAAGCTCGGCCAAACACAAACATATGCGTGTAAACGCGTCAGTTTTTGTTGAAAGTGACAGAGGTGAGTGAAAAAATATTTCGTCATTTCTATTTTAATTTGTTGTCTGTAATATTAGTTAATACAGGGTGTTTGGTAGACATTTGAACATACGTGAACTGGTGATAGTTGGGGCCATCTGCTATGTGTTCCGCCCAAAAATTTCACCTAGGCCCCCAAGGTTTTATATCTATTTTTTTAATATCTCATTTACAAAAATTCAAACCTGAATACCGTTATTTAAAAATGAGAGAACTTTAGTTTTGGAAATCACCAGTTTGGTATAAAATAAAAAAAAAAAATTCCTAAAAAATAGTTTGGGCTGAACATATAGCAGGCGGCCCAACTATCCCCCATATATAAATATAATTGTTGTTATTAATTCATAATTTGATCATAAATTCATTTTAAATATGTTCGATCAAATACAATAAATCAGTAATTTTTCTTAACAAATATATTGTGTTACTCAACTAAAAATGACAGTTGATTTGACAAAATTGTGGAGAAATTTTTTTTATACTGAGAAAAATACTGATAAAAATAAAATATTTCACACAAACAACAAAAAATATAATCGATAATCGCATGAGGCTATTGCCTGAAAATTTTAAAATGCTCTTAGTGGTATTGTGCTATTATGATAGCACGGCCGAGTAATCATAGTTAACTTAAGGTGCTCGTAAACGATGACAGTAAATAACTTGAGAATAGCAATTCACTCTCATTTTCACCATTTGACAAGTAATGAGAGTGGGTAGTCGTTCTTATCGTGGAGTTCTCATAAGTTCTCAGCACTGAAATATTCTTACCCGTGTAACATGGGTGTTTAAGAGTTTTCTTCCACTCTCACTCATATTCTCAGCTCTCATATGCTACGCGTTGAGAACTTTTATTCTCAGCCGTACACAGTGTAAGATGCGTACACTTTAAAAAATCTGTTTAAAAATGTGACTATAAATCGAGTATACTTTTGTGT
>NW_016179529.1:0-7234 GCF_001687245.7 Rhagoletis zephyria | reverse complement strand
CAGTTGGTTGGTTTCTGTTGGAGATTTTAAACGAACGCACCTAATATCTTAACCGTATCCAACAAAAGACATTTTGCTTGGTTAAATTTCGATTCTAAGAACAAAATGCTTTAAATAAAGAAAAAATCTTTACATATAATAAAATTGTAACAGGCCGAGGTGTGTATATATTGAAGATATTAAAGAAAAATTAATATAGTTTTAACCGATGTTTTGCTTGAGCTCTAACTTAAAATATAGAACATTTAGAGAGTTGCCACCTATTTATAAATTGCAGTTTAGATGAATTGGTAAGATAAATTAAATGTTGCAATGTGGCTGTCACAAGATAGAAATTTAAGAAGGTCTACAGCCCAAACAATTTTTAAGTTAAATAAAATTTTGCAATATGGGTATCAAACTAAATAAGTTTAGGAAAGTTTAATGTCGAAAATATTTTTGAGGGGAGTTGCCACACGTAAAAATTCAATTCAGATAAATTGACAAGATAAGTTAAATATTGAATTAGTACACATTTGAAGAAAGTGTGCGGTAGATCGATTTATAAGATTATAAGCTAAATTTCTAGAAGAAAGCCGATACTCTATCAATATAAAAATATATTAACTAGCACCCACATTTATAAAAATATAAACAATGTTTCTTAGTCGAAAATTTTTTTGATAATCTCCCTTCAGAAATCACCTAGCCAAGTTAACATTTCATTTAAAGAGTTTGTGGCACAAAAAGCTGTTGAGCCGATACTAAAGTTTGAAAACGAATGGTGGAGTTTTTTTCAGCAAGATCAGATGTATACCGGTTATTATGTCAATAGTACGTTTAACAGTTCGATTTCGTTTATTAGTCCTAGCATGTTTTAATAGAAATCAAACAGAGCGCGAGCTAGAATCGGCCATTTTGTCAAAGGAGATTATACGTTTAAAACGGCAAAAAGTTTATATCAGCTAATATATTATCCGTCGGTCGAATAAATAAAGTAAGATCATAAATGTATATGTTTGTAACTCGAGGAAGTAATATGGATTCAAACAAAGTTGTTCATGGTCATAAACCTGAGTGGATGATTTTAGATATTTTACTTGTTCGTACATAGGTAAATCTTTGTGCTAGAAATGAATGAGGCCATAACAGTTTTGGGAGGGAGTAAGAACACAAAAATGATTTTAAGGCGCAGTGAAGCACGCGGGTATTTGCTATTTAGTATATCATAAAAAAGTTCATTATTGAATTCCATAATCGATTATGGGAAAGCCGTTCGTCGTAGCGCAGTAGTTCCCACCGCAATTATTTAGATAATTTCTTTACAAAAGATGATATATTGTTACGATTAATGCGAAGCAAACTGCCAGTGATTTGTGGTAGCAACGATGTGCTAGTTGCCATTAGTTTTTATTTAATCAAATTAAATTCTATAGTTCTGAACCAGTTCTAAAATCGGCAGACGAAAAAAGTATCACGATTTTTTTTTTTTAATCTTTTAGGGGTTTCTGTATTTTTGATTTCAAATTATTTTGAAAGAAATGTGTTTTTAATTTGAAATTAAATTTATTTGTATGATTAAAGGAAATGCACGTTTACATACCCTTGACCATAGCTGAGTTGGCAGAGGTGCTTGCTTTTATTGGTTAGATTCCAGTAGATGCAAAGATGTTGAAATGTTAACAAAAATGTTTGTTTTGTATTACCACGCTATGAAAAAGCATATGCGAAGCGCGTATTTAAACGATAAAGCTAACGAATACATATGTATATAAGTAAAGTAAACAAGCCCCCCGCTGTATCCCTTTTTCAATAGTTGCGAAACAGTTCTAAATTCGTCACCTTAGACATAAATTTCTAATGAAAAGAGTCAAACAAAATAATCTTTTTAAAGGTACTATATTTCGCTGATTTTGACCTGGTGGGGATCGACTTACTATCGGACTGGTTTGTTTTTGTCGATAACGATCTGGTACGGAACTAGAAATTTGATTCAGTAATTCGCGGTTTCCCTGCAGGGGTTAATCAACATCTCGCTTTACAAATGTAAATATATATGTCATTACAAGTATTAGCATGTTTTAACATATGCATGTATGTGCATAAGTAATGCAATTTTGTAAGTGGAAACTATGCAAATAGATTCTTTGTTATTTATCTTTTACACTCGTATATGCACATTCATGCATATACCTATTCAATGTTTTTGTAAATACAGCCATTCGTACATTCATACGTTTGTAAATAAATAGTTAAAGACCCATCTTTTATATGCATACTTGTGCAAAAGCTTGTGAAATTCTGTATCTGACAACATAAGAATTTGTAAAATAAGTTTTCAGCCACTGTACATTATACGTTCATGTATATGAATGAAAATTGATACTTAATATTATTCCATAGATATTTAATATGAAAAAAGAGGAATGAAAAGAATATTGAATCAAGTTCTTGATGAGTTTGCAAACTTAAAAGGCTGGAAGAAGTAGTTGAAGAAATGAGAAGAGTACTAAGTAAGTTCATGGTTGAAATGAAAAGCCCAAGGAATTTATTGAGTTAAATACATTAGTATGTATGTACATTAGAGTGGTACAGAAAAAATTTTCCAAAATAGAGTTTGGGGCACCTTACAAATGTTTTCCTCTTGCCAAAAGAGGTGCTGGTACCAAACTATATCTTTCTAAGTATAAAATTAAAGTATGCTCATGATGCCCATATTTTACTGTAGAAATAGTATACACATAGCATATTAATCAACCAATTTGTTAAGGAACCTAAGAACGTTTAAAATTTAAATTAACTAAAAAAATATGGGAAGCTTTAGTGATCAACTACTACATTTCAAGTACATAGAGCACCCTGTATATATTATGGTAGAAANTAAGCAAAACGTTGAAAATTATTGAAATCGGACTAAAATAACGGCCGCTTCTCATATAACGGTAAATTTCAGAAATGCTTGAAACTTCAATATTTCGAAATTGAAGGACGCTAATTTACTCAAAATTGATACACCCCGGCTTACCATCTAGCGGAAGGTTTCGGAAAGGTGAAAAAAACATATTTAATACTTGCGCCGGGTATTTAATGTTCGGCTCCGCCCGAACTTAGACTTTCTTACTTGTTTTTTTTTAATCTTTAACCAAACTTTTGTTTCGTTTACTCGTTTTATGTTACCGAATGACTGCCGCCTATATTTACAGAAGATGACAAAGCAGAACAGACTTCACCTCACATAGCATGAAACCGAACGACAGATGAACTTGGAAGCCATGCACGACCAAACAGATTCTCTCTGGTAAAGAACACATTGGTATGCCATATGAGCAAATCCTAGTGTTTGAACGTTTCTTTCATTGATTTTTTTTTTGTTGGCAAAAAAATGATAATTTAAAACACTTTTATGTTATAAGCGAATATTAAAAGCAATCACAATAAAATTTCGGATGTTACACAAAATTTAAGCGAACTTATTACCGCAAATTGAGAAAATACTGAAGTTAGTAAAACGTAACAGAGCTATTCAAGTTCGACGGTGAGAAGCTGATAAGGTGCATGCATCAGTTCTTGTGCAGAATATGGTCAGTTGAACGTGTGCTGTAATTTAAGTGTGCTCTGCTTAATCCACTAGAAAAGGGACACCGCCAATCGCGTAAACTGCTGCGGGATTAGTCTTTTAAGCATAGGTTACAAGGTCTTATCGAGCATATTGTGTGAAAGACTGAAGCCCACCGTCAACGAACTGATTTGGCCTTATCAGTGCGGTTTTAGACCTGGAAAGTCTACGATAGACCAGGTGTAAAATGACGTTGAGCAATAACACTATCTCGGTGAGAATTGGGAAGCACCTCTCCGAGCCGGTTGATTCCAAACGAGGCTTTAGATAAAGTGATTCCATTTCGTGTGATTTCTTTAATCTGATGTTAAAGAAGATCATAAGAGCCTCTGAACTGAACTACTCAGGAAAAATTTACTACAAGACATGCTAATGACATCGACATTACCGGATAAAACAAGGGCAAAATCAGTGGGTCTGGTGGCCTTGTATTGGTAGATACCATAAAAGGCTTCTCATACAAAAGCATATCTCGTTGGTTAAAGTATAGATTTCTCCATTTGCCGAACAAAAAGGCGACGCATCACAAATTACCACACTAGTTTTAACATTCCTATATACTCTCTAACCCGGAAAGATTGGGAAGGTGGCCTCTTGTCGGTAAATGATGGTATTCTCATCTATACCGATGGCTCAAAGATGGAGAAAAATTAGGTTTGCGTGTAAACTCCAACGATAACTGCCAACGAGATAATGATAACTGCTGTGTCTCTCAGGCAGAGATATTTTCCACAGAGAAGGCAGCTTGTATCACACGGGATAGTAAGTCATTGTCAGGGAACTCTCTCTGCTGCGTTGCTGGACATAGCAATATACATATAAGGAAATGAAATAGCCGATGAGATGGCTAGATACGGCTGGGAAATGCAAATTAGCGAAGCGGATAATTTCCTACTGCTTAAAGAATATACCACATCGGCAACTAATTACCAATAGAGCAATCGATATGACTGTGAGATCTGAAAATCCTTGTGCCCGGGACTCAAAAAGAGTCATACATCTGCCGTAACGGCTCGTAAACTGTGCTAAAACATCAATGCTCCAACGATGACGTATACCAAAAATCTCCCTCTGCGGAAGTTCTCGGGATAAGGATGAAGAGGAATCGATTCACCACTTCTAATGTCAATGTCCAGCTCTCCAGCTCCAGACAAGGCATATCAATCAATTGGGAACCAGCTTTGGAGAGATGTGACGTCCACGGCTTAATTCGGGATAGTAAATGGTTTGACAAACTCTATGCCGATAGTATGAATAAACCTCGGTTTGAAGGATGTGCCTTCTCCTGGCACTCATAGTGGACATTCACAATGGGTGAATCTGCCTCCGAGTGGAAGTATGAGTCATTCGTACGTACATTCGCGCGGAAAACTCGGCAAAAAAAAAACATGTAAATAAAAAGATCTGATGCAAGTCTAGCCCAGGCAGAATCCTCGCGGAAGTTTCAGTTAGAAAATTTTCGCAGTCTTACCCCTTCGTCAATGCACTTGTCATGCAGATTATCTTTTATATTTGAAATGCCAATTTTTTATACATCTCAGATAAGATAAATTATGAGATCCTAGAACATCGCCTGCATCTGCTCAAATAGAAGCTTTTTTGCAANAGAAACAATTTGTAAGGAAGTAAGCAAGAGATTTTTAGAAAATGTTAGGCAAACATGTACAATGTACACTAGGCGACAAATGAAAGTGTACATCTTGTTCTAATATAATACTCACAATTATTTTCATGAGATATTTTTTGCATCAATTATTTATGAAAATATACATAGTTCATGTTATAATATAAACCATATAAATCAAAGTTATCCACTTTATATAAACTTCACAAAAATTCATCAAATTTTCATCAAAATTTTCAACTTTTTATTCAATGCGCGTGAAAATTATACATAAGCTAGGCGACAAATGAAAGTAAACACCTTGTTCTAATACATATTCACAGTTATTTTTATGAAAACATTTTTTCAATAATTATTTATGCAAAAATAGTTAATTCTTTATTAAAAACCGTATAAATCCAAGTTAACCACTTTAAATAAAGCTGACTAAAATAAAAAAATAAAAAAATGTTCATAAAAATTTTCAACTTTTTATTCAGAATTTCTAGAAAATTTTCGAGTATGCAGATTTGTAGCCCATTCAATTTTAGTCGTATGAAGCGCAAGTTTTAAACGGCTGAGAAATCCCGCGGATTTTTGAGAAGTGTTTTTTTGAGACAGCTTTTGTGTTAATTTTTAGAAATTTTGTTGTTACGGCCTCCTTTATTTTATTTCAAAAGAAAAAAGTGCAAAAATCAGTAAAAAAAAATCAATCAAATTGTTGAAAAAAAATCAATTGAATGGGCTATAAAACTGCATACTCGAAAATTTTCTAGAAATTCTGAATAAAAAATTGAAATTTTTTTTAATTTTAGTGAACTTTATTCAACTTTGATTTATATGGTTTATATTATAGGATGAACTATATTTTCATAAATAATTATTGGATACAATTTTTCATAAAAATAATTGTGAATATCATATTAGAACAAGGCGTACACTTTCATTTGTCGTCTAGTGTATGTATAATTTTCATGCGCATTGTTGCCGCATATATGTATGTACTTGGTTGCCTTTGCCATGCATTTTACGTTTGCTTAGTGTTAGTTTATTATTGGTTTTTAGGTTTTATATATACATATGTGTGTGCATTTCTGCCACTCCTTGCATAACACTAGTAGCTTGTTGTTTGTGCTGTGCTTTCTTTGTTTCTACACGCTTCTCAGTGTCAGTTGTAACCAGGGCTTGTAAAGTTTCTGTTGTTCATGCTGAGGTTTTACTCCCGCCTGCCGCTTACTGCTGCTCCACTTGTGCAAATGATGGTGATAATGCAGCAGTCGCTTTAGCGTCTCTTGAATTCAATTCTCAAGCGTGTACATTAGTGCTGTGTTTTTAATATTTTTTTTATTATTATTTTTTTGGTTTTTGTTTTCGTTTGCCGTTTGATATTCGATGTGCTTATTTATTTGTACACCTTTTTGAGTTGCTTTCAATTTGTATTTGGTTTCCCATTCAATCTTTATTTTTTTTTTATATATTTGCTGAAAATATTTGTCGATTGCAGACATTTGAGCATTGCTTGCTTCCCTTTTTTTGCGTAAAATTTTTGGTTATTTTTTTTTCAAATCGTTTGCAACAATTCACTGAAACATGTGCAGTACCCAAGGGACTTGTGTGTTTCACTTCGAAATTTTAAGTTGAATTTAGGTATTACATATTACACACATGTGTGTATGTACATTAGGGTGGGGTAAGTGGCGGTTATGTGTGATATCTGTGATCGTGGTAGTACCTACTGAGGGGGTTAGACTGAAAAAATCGTGCATTTGATTTTTTAAGGACCACCCTAATGTATATACATGTATGTACATATATGAGCGTGTATTTAAAAAAAAAAAAAACTGGCGGTTTTCCACCGGAATTACACAATTTATTATATTATAAGTCTTAAAGCCAAAATATTTCGAAAAAAATATAAAGATTATAACGGGTGATTTTTTTGAGGTTAGGATTTTCATGCATTAGTATTTGACAGATCACGTGGGATTTCAGACATGGTGTCAAAGAGAAAGATGCTCAGTATGCTTTGACATTTC
>NW_016179528.1:3369-7235 GCF_001687245.7 Rhagoletis zephyria | reverse complement strand
TAAATACGCTTGTCAGTCATCGTGGTTAGAGACTTGATGAGCCTCAATGGTGTAAAGTTCTACCAAACCAATTGGTGACCATATTATCGCCATAGACCTTCAAAAGTTTTTTTGTACAGATTTCTCCTGCTTTCTCGAAGTGTATTATTCAGCATGAATTTTCGTCTAATATGGAACATAGAAATTGAACATCCTTGTGGTACATAATGTTTACACAATCTATCGGAATCCTATTTAGTCTAAACATTTTTTTTATTAACTTGACTATGGCACTATCGTTGCTCGTGCTGGATTTACATTCATGCCCCGTACTCAACTAAGGAAGAGCCACATAACTAGAAAAAGCAGATTCAGCTCTTTAAAGTTGAAGTCAACAGAAGCTGCTAGATGAAGAGGTTGTACATACTCACTAGCTGCATACGTTACATATGTACAATGAAAAAAAAAAAAAACACACTGAGTAAATATTTATGGTAAATAGAGTTGCTATTAAAAAATAAATTTTTTATGCAAAGTAGGAGAATATAAATTAATTAATTACTTTATAGATGGCCAGGTAGGTAAATTAATAAGCAAATAAAATTAAAAAATATATACACACAAAAATTGCTCATTTGCTGACAGAACGGCACACAATGTGACTAACTACAGCGGCCAAAAGTAGCGAATTCTGAAAAAGTAATTACGCAGATGCATAGCAAAATATCTAGCTAACTTAAATCAAAAAGAATTTTTGATAAAAGTGCATAGTTGCAATCATGGCACGAGCTTAAAGTAGCAACAATGCGAAATAAATAAATTTGTTAGAAACATTTTGATTTTGTCGCAAGTAATTTGAATTAATTTTTCCACTTGCGCGGATATATAAAAAGCCAATCTGATTGATGAGCAGCTTTTGAATATATTTGTTGTCAAGAATTGCTTTAAATTTGTATAAACCTTTTGAATTGTATAAAATAGTTTACCTTGAAATTCTACATAATTTTGGGAGTATAAAATTTTTCGAGTGCTTACTTTAAAATGGGATATTTAAAGAAGCCCTAGGAAGCGAGCTAAATTATACTTAGGACAAGTAAACATTAAATATGCGTGTCATATCTCAAATAATTTCAGCTGCGAGGAACTGCGAGTTCAGCTTCTATGCTTCTTTTTATACACCCACCTCCTGTAAAATTTATTGAATTTTTTTATTGAAGAGCTGAAGGGAAAGAGCCTGATATGTACATAAAATAAATAATATGCAATAGAAAATGGAAACGGAAGAAGGTGTAGATATTAATGACTCCAATGACGCCAATCCATTAATCACATTCAACATTCAGCCAAAAATGGACGCTTCTCTGGACGATATCCGTTTTCGATGGCAAGAGTCTTGCTTGCCTTCGCCCTGCTTTTGTTGTATAAAATCTAGGTAATTCTCAAAAAGTTTCAGTGTAAATACATATCGTGCCATTAATTTAGTATGCAGGTACTACAAATGTTTTCGTCTTGTCATTTTTAAAATGAAGAAATAGGAACTTCTTTAGAAATAAAATAATTGTGCCTGTTCACTTTCTCCAAAATTCATACAATTTAGTACTTGCGAGTCAAAAAAGTTGCGTAGAAGGTGGGCGCAGTAATGGGCAATTCTTTATTTTCTTCCAAGTTGGAAAATTTTGGCTTAAACGAGTAGGGCACACCGAACTTCATCAAAAAAGATTTTTTTTTTTTAATTTTCGCCTGCTTTTCCAGAATTACTGGACGATAATGTAAACCGGTTTTGACGATCTTTCAGATTTATGCTTTTCGCACTAAAACCAGCGCATGANCCTGATATGTACATAAAATAAATAATATGCAATAGAAAATGGAAACGGAAGAAGGTGTAGATATTAATGACTCCAATGACGCCAATCCATTAATCACATTCAACATTCAGCCAAAAATGGACGCTTCTCTGGACGATATCCGTTTTCGATGGCAAGAGTCTTGCTTGCCTTCGCCCTGCTTTTGTTGTATAAAATCTAGGTAATTCTCAAAAAGTTTCAGTGTAAATACATATCGTGCCATTAATTTAGTATGCAGGTACTACAAATGTTTTCGTCTTGTCATTTTTAAAATGAAGAAATAGGAACTTCTTTAGAAATAAAATAATTGTGCCTGTTCACTTTCTCCAAAATTCATACAATTTAGTACTTGCGAGTCAAAAAAGTTGCGTAGAAGGTGGGCGCAGTAATGGGCAATTCTTTATTTTCTTCCAAGTTGGAAAATTTTGGCTTAAACGAGTAGGGCACACCGAACTTCATCAAAAAAGATTTTTTTTTTTTAATTTTCGCCTGCTTTTCCAGAATTACTGGACGATAATGTAAACCGGTTTTGACGATCTTTCAGATTTATGCTTTTCGCACTAAAACCAGCGCATGATCTGAATTTCATCAAAATCGGATAACATTTACTATTTCCGCCTACAAGAGCTGTGGGCGTGGTAGCGCGTTGAATTTTACAATTTTCCACATTTCTTCATCCCTAAGTGCCGAACAGAGCATATAAGAAATAAAAGTTGGTAAACTGCTACTCTTCGACCGAAGTAGCAAACGAAGTTATTGTATCCTCTAGCTGATGTTTTCAATTAAATATATCCACTTAATTACAGCAGCTGTTATTTCTTTGTGTTCAAGGGGAAACAACTTTAAGTCCTCATTTTTGATTTTATGAAATAGAACGTTCTTCCCGCAAAAGTGCGTCAGGTACCTTAGTTTTTTTCATAATTTTCTTTTTAATAAATTTCAAGCGTTGATGACCATGATACAAATATTTTTGACGTTTTCAAACCGTTTACTTTTAAAATTTTTACTCGCAGACTCATACACACATTCTCATTTCCAATCTCCAAAAAAAAAGCATGGCCGACGAATTGAGAGAACGGTTCTACCTTACTACTTTTGTATCATAGTTTATGCCATGACGCAATAAACAGGTGAAGTAATAAAACAGCCTTCTCGCTTTATTTTCTGATATTCGGCTGCCTTATAGTCAAATTTTAAAGGCAATTTTTCAAAATCTTTCTTCTCGCTCTAAGCAGTTCACCTGGTATAATTCCGCTATGGGTTGATGCCAACTTATTTTCTACTCCTTTGTTATTATTTAAAATTATCGAACTAAAAAATATTTAAATTAACAATACTGGTTGATACGAGAAAAAATGTTTTTACTATTTTGATTTTAAAGAATTGCTCAATTAATTTTGAACCGTTATTAAAATTGATCGGAAACTGTTTAAATTAAAAATAACAATTTCTCATTAAATATTTCGGTATGACATCCGAGTGAAAACCAACCGGAGACGGTTATGCATTTAATGTGTGTATGTACATTAGGGTGATCCAAACACAGTAAAGTCGGAATTGTAATGCTCTCAGCCCCTAGGATTGTTCTATATTTTATTTTAAAATCAAAAAATTTTAGAGGTCGCTCAAAGCGCTCAAATTGGTCCATGTATTTTATATAAAAAAAAAAACAACTTTTCATAGAAATCTCTCTCTCTCTGGTTCTCTTCAGCAGACTTTCAATAACAATACCCAATTAATTATTTAATAAATTTTTAATACGTATGATTTTTTTATTGCCGCCCCATTCCATTTTTCGGAGTTTTTTTTTGGGTTTTTGGCGGACCTATAAATTATATGTGCGATGAAAAAATGGTTAAATAAACAAGTAATTTTTAGCAAAAAAAAACCGACTTCAACTCCTATATAAAAAAATATATATATATATGTATATCTCATGATCCACAGATCGGATCTCAACCAGATTAGTATGGAACTACCTCTGAGAGGACCACGTCAACCGATTTCGATAATTCTTTTTTTTGCATCGGAAAGGTAGTG
>NW_016179528.1:0-3283 GCF_001687245.7 Rhagoletis zephyria | reverse complement strand
TATTTAAACATATTTTCATCGCACCTATAATTTATAGGTCTGCCAAAAACCCGCAAAAACCCCGAAAAATGCAATGGGACACCCAATAAAAAAATCATAAGTATTAAAAATTTATTAAATAAATAATTGGGTATTGTTATTGAAAGTCTGCTGAAGAGAACCAGAGAGAGAGAGATTTCTATGAAAAGTTGTTTTTTTTATATAAAATACATGGACAACTTTGATCGCTTTGAGCGACCTCTAAATATTTTTTGATTTTAAAATAAAAAATAGAACAATCCTCCGGGCTGAGAGCCTTACAATTCCGACTTTACTGTTTTTGGACCACCCTAATGTACATACACACATTAAATATGAATATACGCATAACCGCATGCAAGCGTACGTCTCTATACACCTCCTCCTTTTTTGGAAGTCGGTTAAAAACTGGGTATTATTGCTGGGAATCTCCTGCAGAAAAACTTAGTTTTCTGGTAGAAAAATATAAAGTTTTAACTATTCTATAACATTTCTACGAAAAGTTGTTTTTTCCCCATATATGTAAAATACATGGAAGAATTTGGGTGCTTTGAGCGACCTCTAAATATTTTTTGATTTCAAACTTAAATAATAAGGGTATATTTTTTACGGTATAGAACAATCCTAGGGGGTGAAAGCATAAAAATTCTTTTTCCACATGCATTTTTGGACCACCCTAGTGCACATATGAATTTATAAATAGATTTTTTTTTGTGTGGGAGTGCTTACTGTATGTGCTTGTGAGTAATTATTCTTCAATAAAAAAAAAGCATCAGTGGCAGGGATAACTACTTGCTTAAAGAAATCGGGTATATATTAATGATATACATACATTTTTATGCAGGCATGTATATTAGAAAATTTGATAAACGCATTTTAAGATTATATAAAATGTTTTAAATTTATGAAAAAAATTTTAAATTTTATAGTTTGTGACCAAGGAACGGATATCTGTTGAAAAATATAGTTTGGACTAAAAATGACAGCGACTTAGCTTTCATTGAGTCCAAATTTGTTTACATATTTCTAGACAACATGTTGCATATGAAAAGAGAATATGTTCAAACTTTTCGTAATTATTTTTTACATAAATGTAATTTTCGCATAAATTTTACAACAGATACAAAAAATATATGGCAGTCATTCTCCTTTACTTTTAAACGATGAGCTGTATTTTTCGAAATTCAGTATTTTTTTGTCGCACAAAAATTTGAAAATTTATTAGATTCTAGAGTATGATCTAAAAATTGTTACGGCTTTTAGAATTTTAAAGATTCGTAGTAGATTGAAAATTAGCGACTCCAAAACCACCGAGTAACAAGTTCAAGCGAACTAATAAATTTGGAAACATTTTTGCGCCGTTATGAATTTACAAAACCGCCATTAATTTTTTAGAGCAAAGATTTTACCCGAGTTTTCAAAAATGTAACCGATTTTATTACCCGTACCAATTTTGGAGAGAGGAGGAGTAAATGTTCAACAAATTATCCGCCATTATGAATTTTAAAAATTCAGGGAAATATTCGTGATCGGCAATCCTAAAAACTCTCTGGTTTCAAAACCTTTTTCGCTATATTAAATTTCAAAAAACGTGGCGCACTATTTAAAAGTAAACAGTTTTACCAAACTTTGAAGACTATAACCGATTATTTTTACCTGGACCAGAAAAACGTGTTACTCAGGTGTACGTGGCGTATGAGTAATAATCTTTCCTGCTCATTTTTCATATAAAAAATCTTTGCGTATTTTCATTTGACCACTCATTATTTCTGTTTTTATCAATCGATTTTCTTCATTTGTAACTTGTTTTTTTTTTTTGTTTATAACAGAACAGGCTTTAGTACAAATGGAAAAATTTGGCACAGAAACCGTTATTTTTTAAACTTTTCTGCAGTTAATTTTTGATTTTTTTCCCATTTTTGAATAAAAAAATAAAAAAATGGTATTATTAATTTATTTACTGTCAGTCCTATCGGAAAGCATATATACATGGTTCACGGAGAATTTTATTAGCTTTAATTTTCCGTACATCATTTTAAGATTGTTAAATTGGTTCGTAAGATATACGTGATTAAGTGGAACCACTCTTTGTTTTAAGCTGAATAACGGCAAATTGAAATAATCTCGAAAACGCATCCATAGAAAAAAACTTGATTTTCGGAATCACCTAGCAATTCTACATATAAATTGGATAGTGGCATCCATAGAACATTTTTGCTGTAAATCAGTGACATCAAAAGTCTTCTCCGATCCCAAATCAGTTTGAATACTCACATACCTACCAGCCTAAGTCAGGCGCATACCGTGGCGTATGAGTGACCACATTTTCTAACTACATAATTTCAATATGTTGTCTAGTCCAAAGATTCGCTGTAACTTTTTTGCATTTTTGTTTGTTAATTCCCTGTTACGGTGCCAGGGAACAAAGTTCATCGCTTACCAGAGGGTTTAATTTTTTTAAGAGCAAAGTTGCAAGCTTGTAAACTAAAGAGCTACCCAGAGGATCTGAGCAGAATATGAGCGCATGATTCAACAATTAAAGGTTAAATAAACTGAAAGTTGTCTCTCTTGCACCGCTCCACACTGCTAAGCCAATGGTTTGGATATATTAATCTGAAGACATGCACAAGAACGCCAAAATACGTAAAATTAATTTTGGGTTGAGGATATTTTATTTTAAGTTTGCATTGGGAATGAAAAAAAATCGAATGTTTATTTTTTGGCAAAAAACAGGCTTTAATACAAATAAAAAAAAAAAGATTTGTTAGTTTTTAATCATTTCCTTGTTAAAATTAGAATTGTTTTTATAAAAAAATTAAACTATTTTTCGAAACTGACCTAATCCGAAAAAAAGGTACCTACTAGAGTCCAGCGCAATTGTATTTGCCGCATTTCATTCAATAAGTACTCCTTGCATTGTACTCTACTCCCAACACATTGTTACTTTTTTTCCGCATACATACACTACTTGGCGTTGAGAGAGTAAATACTTGACGTACTTGCTATTACTCCACCAAAGTACGTACTCTACTTTCCCTCATCGCGTACGAGAGATATTTGCTGCTGCCAAAAGGGAGTAGCAAATCTACTCTCTGTATACTTGTAGTACGGTAAGTACTTGCGTATTAAATTTCAATTCTGGTTGTTAGCCTACTAGTTGAAATCGTTTGCAGCGCTGGTCAGTGAAATTGAAAGAGTAAAAATAGAATATGAATTTTTATGAAAGTATTATTTCTCGTCTCTAATTTTCTATAAACTATTTGCA
>NW_016179527.1:0-7236 GCF_001687245.7 Rhagoletis zephyria | reverse complement strand
AATAATAATCTAAGAAAAAAGTACTTGATAATTAAAAATAAAATATTTTAAAATATAAAAAAATAAAAAAAAAAATAAAAAAAAAAAATAGTATGTTGTTGGTTGATTTTTTCAAACCAACCTTGACATGGGGTGATGGAAATTTGCTCAAAAAATAATAATCTAAGAAAAAAGTACTTGATAATTAAAAATAAAATATTTTAAAATATAAAAAAATAAAAAAAAAAATAAAAAAAAAAAATAGTATGTTGTTGGTTGATTTTTTCAAACCAACCTTGACATGGGGTGATGGAAATTTGCTCAAAAAATAATAATCTAAGAAAAAAGTACTTGATAATTAAAAATAAAATATTTTCATTTTGTAAACAAAATCTATAAATTAAAAGAAAATTTCATAAAAAAATTAAGATCGCAAAAATTAAATTAAAAAACGAACATATTTTTCTCTTTAAAACAATAAAATATAAGAATTAAAAGGAAAAGGTTAATTTCTTTAAGAATATTAATTAAATAGAAAAAGAAGATATAAATAAAATGAGTTTCTAAATATTAATCGAAATTAAACAAATATTTTGCTTTGTAAACACTTAAGTTTAGGAACGAAAAGAAAGTTCAAAAAAAAATGTATAAAAAAAAGAAGAAAAGAATGGCCCTAAAGATCAAAGGTGATTAAAAAATATATTCTTTTTGTGAAGGAAAAACATCTAAAAACTGAGGGAAATCTAAATTAAGAAAAAAAATATACGTAAAATATGTTTCAAAAATTAAATGGTATTAAAAAATATTAATTTTTCTTTTTAAAGTAATAAAGTCTATAAATAAGAATAAAATTAAATTAAAAAGAGGAAAAAAATAAGTTTAATGGGGAATGGCACGCACGAGCTTGGTTATTGCAACTGTTGGAACGATGCGAGCTAAATGATGTGCACGTGCTTTCTCTCAAAATAGCTCTTCACCACGAATGGTGAATTAGAGAGCTTTCTTCTAAGACTTTTGTGCTAGAATGACAACAGTTTTTTAAACTATCTTGCCATCTGTCTTTCATTTGTCTTACGAAAGACTATTTATATCTTAGCCCGAATTATGCTAGACACATTTCGCAATACGTGTAATTACACCAAGGTGTAGACCACATACTTTTTTCGATGGAAGCATTGGTCTCCATATGAAGAAAAGTTCAGTTGAAGCTATCAAAAATTGTCTTAATACTTTCTTGATCTCCAAAGAGGAGCAGTTTTATTGGCGTGGAATCCGCGTGTATCTGCCTGGTAAAGCCATTTTCAATACTGGAGGTTGATGTCGGGTAGTCTGGCAACCTGACGTCTTCATTAGGACAGATGTCAGGAGCTTCGAGTGAACAAATTTTTGGCTCAGGTTAGTTTAATCTCTCTGTGGTCTTTAGTGGCACTAGATGAAGACCAAACTTTAGGTCGACTTATACTAGGCATCAATATAGATGTTAACGGATTTACCGAATCTAAATAGCACTTGGGTCAGTTTTCGAAACCGAGTAGCTCAAAGGAATTACAGAAGAGTTCTTGATAGTACCGGGCATGGGCATAACGGGCGCTGCAAACTTTATTTGGTTTCTGGCTACACACATTTTCTGCAATCAACGATGCTGTGTTTTTTTTAACACCGGCTGTGTGTATGTGTACATCGACTATCGTTCACCGGTATTATTGGATTGATTTCACTGCAAAATTCTCTACCGCAATTTTTATCGGAGGCAACTTGAGGATCGTTGCTTAAGTCTCCAAAATTTCTGCCGCAAAAGTTTTTCGAAGGATATTAAAATCTTAGCCTCGCCTGTCAATCTCATTCAGTTTGCCAATTACTGCCCAAAGTAACAGATTTTTATATAATTTTACTGCAATGAAAATACTAATACTATTTTATAAGTTGGTTATGCCTTCCATTGACTATATTGTTCTTAATTAGCTCATTCTTTATAGTCCGCTATATTCCTCTTTTCCTTTGCTTGCTTATTTGTAACAACTTAATTTTTCAATTAAAATGCAAACTGTTTATCTCTTAATATCCCCTTTGCCGCTTTTATATAATTTCATTAATATTTCTTATCAAAACAGCTCTTTTTAGTGATGATTAAAGTTTGCTCTCTTTTAATTTCCTCTCAGCTCACAATGTTCAATAACTAACTCCTTCGTTAGCTCACTTACGCATTTATTAAATGCACTTTTGTAGGTATGCTTTCGATAAGTGTAGGAGTGTAATGGAAGAAAACTAAGAGTAAGTTGAATAGAACAGTAGAGTGGTAAATTTGTACTTAGTTAATAAGAATAATGCACATAATTAACTTTTCAAATGGCAATCCAAAATGATTGGAATTTTTTTTTTTATAGCATAACGTGGGCATGAGAAACTCAATGACATAATATAGCTATACATTTGCCATTTTGTCTTTTCGTTTGCCTTCTGGGTGCGAGAAAAGAAATAATGCCTCCAGACGCTCTTATCGGTTAGAGTAAAAAATTGTCTCACCTCGAAAGTTTATTAAGTATCAGTGGTGTTATTGCAAAATTGGAAAGGACAATGGAATCATGAAAAATGGATTACTTCTTTGTGTGCCAGTTTGGCAAAGTTTTCACCATTCTATTATCACCTTTTCTTTCGATCCATTTCTGAAGAGGGTTTTTACCGTTAAAACGGACGTCATTAACAGCTTTTCTGCCAGCACTCATAGAAACAGGTAAAGATTCAACTTTTCGAGTAGATGTCCGACTTTTTGATGGCGATCCACCGAATGCCTCTGAGTGCATCTTACAAGACCAGCAGTGATGTCTTCTCGGTTTTCAGGTAACTATACCATTTTTCACTGTTCAACAGAAATGGAGTCCTTCAACTTCGGGACTATGGGATTTCGGCGATAGAGAATGTAAGCGGAACAACAAACAAGGTTTGTTCTTGATATCGTCCCATCAAACCGTTCGTTAAGTTGCCGACACCCATATTACTGCTTTAATGCCGAATAATCGTTAGATTATCGTTAGTAATGGTGTCCATAAATAAGTTGAAAACAGCTTTTATAAAAAATTACAGTAATATCGATAAATATATTAGTAAGGATATCGATAAAAATACGTACAGTGATATCATTTATTTATATCGAAAGTCTTTGATAAAAAATCAAAATAAATAGACGAAATATATTATATATATATATATATATTTAGCTTTTGTTTAAGCAGATAAACTTATTTGTCTTCATCAATTGCTTTTTAGCCGCATTTTTAAACACCAAGCCATCCACACTAATACATAGAAATGAAGAAAAAGAAAGCAAAAAGCATTACTTCCACTTTGGCCTACATTTTTTTTCTATTGTTAAAATTCTTTTATATTATAACACACTAAATTTTGTTATTCTTTCTATTCATGGTACCCAGGTCGCATTGCCTATCGCTGATATTTGTGCACTTTTTACACCGTTTTCCCCCTTATCCTGGATTCGTTTATTATTTCATTCTTGGCGTTGAATTTTCCGAACAATTGTATTATTTGTGTACGCCGTTATTTTTTTTTTTAATGTATGTATGTATGTATGTGAATATTTTTTTTGTTATTATTTTAGCGTGCTTGCCCTTTGTTATAATATTTTTTGAGCTTTTAGTGCTTTTGATAGTATTTTTTATTACAATATTTAGGCCATTGTTTAAGCCTATAATTTCTTGAATAATTAATGTGAAATATAATGGCAAATATCTTTACATACGTCAATGCTTTGCGTGTCATGGCCGCGCAGCAGTGTGATAAATACATACGTATGTACTAAATATAACACAGGGGAGTGTGATTTATGAATTAATTTTGTTGTAAAGTCGAACCAGGAAAATTTGTCGATTTTTTTCATAATTTTGGAATACTGTGAGGCTAGTCCTTGAGAAAATAAATGTACATTTGCGGGACTCAGACGGTCAAACCGAAACGTTAACATAACAGGGCGTAGTCATTGCCACTTTTATTTTTATTTTTTCGAAAGTAAGTTCGAGCGTCCAAAAACAAATAAGCGTAACAATTCCGAACACACATTCTAACTTTCGAATTTTCGCACAAATTTGGTCTAGTTTAGGTTAATTTGAAACTGATTAACTTGTAATTTGTATGCTATTATTTTTGAAATGTATCAATGAAAGTCAGTTGCAAACTGGCATATACATACATACATATACATATGCACCTAAGTATGCACAAACTAATTTGCTGCGCAATGTATTGGCTTATGTTAGCAAACTATGTATATATTTTGCTAATACAGGTAAAGGTAAAAGTAATCAATCATAGGCGAAACTAAATTTTGACACTAATTTACGCTAATATTCCAAAATTCATATTCATTTGCTCTCGCAGTGCATTTTCTAGTGAGAGAACTAATTGTAATAGGAGAAGGGTTTTGCTATAAAAAGTGTTATGGAATACGGGCAGTGATTTAAATTATTCCATTTCTATAAAAGGTGATCATGATGGGACAACAGACAAATGTTCAGCAGGTACTGCAAATGAGATTTGTAATATTGAAGCATCTCGAGAGCTGCGGCAATCGTTATTCCATTCGTTTTTGGGTTCTTGCAACCTGGGAACTGGATTCCTTGACGCAGACACAGCAAAAATATGTATTTAAAACTTATAAAAAGTTCATTGCATACTGGTTTCAGGAAAAAAAAAAAAAATTAAAACCTTCTATATTAGAAGGTCAACTAGGTTTTAATATACTGTTACATATCTATCTCTATATCTTCTCGATATCGCGATATTTGATTTCGTGCCTTTTTTCCTAAAATAGAACACTGTGCAGCGCCTACCGAGCGAAATTCGAGTGTGTTTCGAGAAGGCTGCTCTTTTAGCAGTTTCATCCCAACAATTTTAAGGAAAGCGTGCTTTACATATGAACGCCTGATTCAAAAAAGTAACCATTAAAAATTAAGCACCATTAGTATAGAACAACGTTTTATGGATTTCGCCGACCTAAACGGGGTTAGATCGTCTGGGAATGAAATTAATGACTTGTGCTCGAAAGTAAACGGTTATCCCGCCGAACTTTCTCGCTTCTTCACTGCAAGGAGCTTTGGTAAAGAAACGTTGTTGGCAACATACAAGGCAATTGGTCGGCCGGTTATAAATTATGCAGCGCCCGGGTGGTCGCCTGGGACTAGCAGGACGCAGTGGATGAAGCTACAGACCTGCCAGAATTCGGCACTACGGACAGCGATGGATGCCTCTTCATGACGCCCCACCACCACCTACACGACGAGGCCCAGATGCTCCTAGTCAAGGGAAGCAGTTTATTGTGGGGAGCAACAGACGTGGTCATCCAAGCAAACAGCTGCTTGCAGAAGAGCCCTCGCCAAGGCACGCCAGGAGGCATCTCTACGAACTGGCGGACGAAGTCCAGAAGTTCATTAAACAACCTCTAGACCCGTCAACCTACCGACAGGCCCTGAACGGCATTCACAGGGTATGATTCTCAAGTTATGTAGACTCCCGCCCTGTTAAAGCCGTTCTAGGCACACAACCACCTGGCGTAGAAGGGACAGAACTTTGTCTGCCTCAGGGGACCCGCACCACAATGGCCCAACTTCGCTCTGCCTATTCCAGATGGCTAAACTCATACCTGAGCAGACATGTGGAGAGTCGCCACATGGCTCTCGGCACCTCCTCACATGCCCTGAGAGCCCCACCCAGCTGAGGCCCCTGCCCTTATGGACAGACCCTGTTGAAGTCGCACACTTCCTGGACCTCCCCTTAGCAGCCGCTACAAAAACAACAACAACATGCACCATTAGCTTTATGGACCGAGATGGGTCCTTGTGGCGTGCACTCTGTGTAGCTAAGTATATTTTTTTTGCTTCATCGCCAGTGAATACCTTTGAACTGCAAGCATTCTGTTTGGATGCAAAAAGTGCGCCTGAAAGTATGTAGCTAGATGCTTCAGCTTATTTCATCTACTTCGATCATGTAATCACTTCTTAACGGCGACACGAAATAATTATATTATGTCTAATAAGTTTGCGTAATTTTCTAATCAAGCTCATTCTTTATCCATTTATGGCCGAGAGTTTTTTAAAAAATTAGTTTATCTTAGCATTCTTCATTCAATCAGCTTGATGAATATGTAATACTTCAATATAGTTTTCTAACTGTCTCTACTTTCTAAACTCCGCCTAAGGCCATAACGATCTATTAATGTTTTCATTGAATTTTTTTTTTTCACTAGTCGCTAATTATTTTCTTCATTAGCGCACATTTACAACACATTCAGCATTTACCATAATTCACTAGGAAAACTCGCCCATTTACAGGCAAACACACACACACACCAGCATCTAAACACAATTTCCACACATTTCCGTGCAACAATCGCCGGTGATTGTGCGCTTTTTTTTTTTGTTGCTCTGCCAGCCCATGAAGGTTTGCGCTGAGTTGCACGTGTTGCGCCACCAACCACTTCAATTAATAAGTGGTACTTTGGTATCTTCAGCCAATGTGCTTGCTCGTTCCTTCCTCTTTATCTCTATGAGTTATACCCATTCCACACATAGGTCAATTCGTATTGCACGCTTCGAAATTCCTAGTTAATTGCGTACGTGGCCAGCGTAAAATTTTCACTTTTAAAAGCATTTCGAATGCAAACATATGTACGCACATATATGTATACTAGTGTGTGTGTAGTGCAATTGAACTGTGTGCACAGCTGAGAGACGCCGGCATCGAAATCCGACCTCGCTTACGTAACTCATTTGGCTGGCGGCGCCGTCACTTTGGTCAGCACAACAACAAAAGTTGCGTAAAGTTGGCAACTTTGTCATGAGTGCCGTCTGTCAATTTAACACAGGTAACAAACACTAACAACAACAAAAAGCGGCTATATAAACAATAACAACTGGATTAGCAACAGCATCAATGGGATGGCAAGTGCAAGTGTACGAGTGGAGTGGAGTGCAGGGCAGCGAAGTGGCGAGCGGCTTTGCACACTATTTGCGAAATCATGCATGACCCGAAAACAATATACACAAACAATAACAACAACAATCGAATTGCAAAACGCCAACAACAGCCACCATAACAACAACAACAACAACAACCAACAATTTAATTCAATTTGCCTGTCAACGCCAAAGCGAAGTGGCTGCCACAGCACTCACCAGCCTATGCCTACATGTGTGTGTTTGTGTGTGTGTGTGTAGCCTGCTTGTAGGCGCGCAAGTGTTTGAGGTTGCT
>NW_016179526.1:4860-7238 GCF_001687245.7 Rhagoletis zephyria | reverse complement strand
TTTGCGAATTATTTTTATTTGCAAATAGCTTACGTATAAACGTAGTAACAGAGACTCAATCTGAGAACTATTTTGTGATTTTAGAAATTTTCTAGATTCTCGCGACCTATTGATAAAATAATTGATATTTTTATCGGTTTTGTTATCGATATTTTTATCGATTTTGTTATCGAAGTTTTTATCGATATCGTTATCAATTTTGCTATCGACATTTTCGGAACTTATCGATAAGTAATCTATATTTTTATCAATTTCGTTTTTGATTTTTTTTTATCGATTTGGTAATCGATATTTTAAACTACTTTGTTAGCGATATTTTTTATCGGTATTTATCGACTTTGTTAACAATATTTATCGATTTCGTTATCGATATTTATCGATTTGGTTATCGATATTGTTACCGATATTTATTGATTTTGTTATCGATATTTATCGACCTTCTTATCGATGTTTATCGATCTTCCTATCGATTTTGTAATCGATATTTATCGAATTTGTGGTCGATATTTATTTATTTTGTTATCGATCTTGTGATCGATATTTATCATTTTTTTTATCGATATTTATCGATTTTGTTATCGATAGTTATTGATTTTGCTATCGATATTTAACGATTTGGTTGTCGATATACATATATCGATTTTGTTATCGATATTTTTATCGATTTTCTAATAGATTTTGCTACCAATGGTATTATCGATGTTGCTATTGAAATTTTTATCGAATTTGTCTTCGATTTTGTTATCGATATTGCTATCGGTTTTGTTATCGATATTTTGTTGGACTTTATTATCAATAGAGTGTAAAGATATGTAAAAATGAAGATAATGGGAAAACAGAATAACATGAATGTTATTAAAACGAACAGGTGTAGAGGTGGGGATCTAGATAGAAAAAAGAGAAAAGTATAACCTTAAGCACAAGCAGATGTGTGTATGTATACATTGCCCTGCAGTACGGGGGAGTGACTACAGGACTGCTGAATCGGCAGCTACCTAATAAACACCGTCAATTACCGACCGACTACTTGCAGTGTATTCCATCGATTACTTTTACAAGGCAATGTCCTAGGCGGTAGGGCGCCCATAAATCATGCAAGTAACTACTTTAGTAACTCCCGGTAGTGCAGAGAGAGCCGATGGTGACTACCGCCTAGGACATTGCCTTGTAAAAGTAATCGATGGAATAAACTGCAAGTAGTCGGTCGGTAATTGACGGTGTTTATCAGGTAGCAGTCCTGTAATCACTCCTCCGTACTGCAGGGAAGTTTCACTTCTCCAGTGTGGCCCAGGCGCACTTACTTTTTTTTTTTCAAATTACACTGTGGAACAAATTCAGGTTAGCAAAAGTTATGTCGATTCTGAGAGTGAGGGGTGAAAATAGAGGCTAAATTAGAAGACCCGTATCGCGGCGTTTGTTTATATTAGTTCGAATTTTTTTTTAATCGACCTTCGAACTTCGCAGTCAAATGCCGATTTTCAGCATATTGTTCATATGATTCTTTGGCTATAACTCGTCAACTAATTGATATTTTTTCAATCTGTTAAAGCCAAATTATTGCTAGGGACCTGTGCAACAATTAAAATTTCAAAAAAAAATTGATTTAGAAAATTTTTGTAGTGCTTATGAAGCAAAATATTGGAATTTTTTTTTTTCATGCTTTTTGAACATATTTTCCACAAAACTAATGGCCTTATTCATAAAAAATAAAGTAGGTTTAAAGAGCATTGACGTTTTCATACATTTTTCATTTTATAAACCTTTTATAAAGCTACTTTATTTTTTATGAATAAGGCCATAAGTCTTTTTTGCTTTCTGTTTGATCTATAATATGCTTCTCAGTTTCTTCAATAAATTTCATTTGAAAAGAAAACAATCATAATATAAAACTTGCGTTTTCCAGCTTAATATTAATTTACTTCTCATTTCTTATGTAGCAATTTTTTCAGTGATGGTTTTGATGAAGCATTGAAAAAGAAATTATAAAAATATGGAAAAAATATAATTTTGAAATGTTAGTTATGAAAAGTTTTAAGTAAAAAAATTAAATAAATTAAATTAATGATTTGGCCAGTTTGCTGTTTAGCAGGCGGCTGTGGATCAACATCACTGCTTTCTCTAATATCTTGGTCATCCAACAGATATTCTGGAATTTTATCTTTGTCTTCCCCTTCTTCCTCTTCTTCCTCTTTTTCCTCGTCATCCTCTTCTTCAAAGGTGTTTTTATACCACCAACAAATTTCAGCGAGTATTGCATCTGGAGATTTCTTTCCTCTGTACCTGAAACGAAAATAGTTTTCAATCGTTAACATGTTTAAATTGTGCACTCTGACAAAGATATTAGAAAAATCTAGGAATTCAAAATATGCACACTCTAT
>NW_016179526.1:0-4850 GCF_001687245.7 Rhagoletis zephyria | reverse complement strand
ATTCAGTTGGCAACTGTTGAGCGAGTTGATCAAGATGCTGATGCAAGAGATGAATTTTGTACGACATATTAACCCCAATTTCATCGAAAGCTGCCAAATGTTTGCCAACGCAAAGACAACTACAGGCAATCTGGGCGAACTTCGTCCTTCCCAAAATTAGATTTTTGATTTAAACATTTTAATCCAACATTTTCCCCAACAATGAACATTTACGATTTGTACTGGCACATTCATCGGCTAAGACTATGGTTTGGTGGTCGTTTGTCGCCTTAAATAACCGAACGAAAGTGTTATGTCCATGAGAAGTTCCCTGGTGGCAACAATGAGCCGGATCAATAGTGAATGTGCCCTAGAAACTTTATTTTATAGTTGGTGGCAATTTCAAAATGGATGCGTATCCTTGTTCAACAGAAATACAATATACATATATAGACTGAGATTAAATACCTTAATGGCCAGTTTCACGAAAGCAATATAAGTGAAAAATGATTTTTTACTGTCAGGTTCTATATTAAATTCAATTAAAAATATAAATTTTAATTAAATTGCTTTCACGAAACTGACTTTTAAAGTATTTCTACGGGTGGTGATTTAAGATTTACTACTGCACAACTCAACCCTGGTGTTTCAGAATGAAGCTTTAACGCATAATAATGTTGGCAAATCACATCCATTGGGCCAATCATAACACACGAGAGTTCGATATACTCAATGGTGCAACAGGCCGATTTAGTCTGACATTCACGGCACCTTTTCTCACTTGTCGATTTTTAGTAAGAACTCGACCTCAGTACCACCTGGCAGCTCGTTTTTGCAATTGGACTGCCTTTACCGTTTCCAATACATGTTTTGAATATTCGCCAAATCGGATCATAAAAAATATGTTATTACTAACTCAACTCCAGCGTCAACTGGCAGATTAAATTGTGAAACTAAACTATCCAGAGACCCACTCAAACACACACACAAAACTTGATTAAAATCCCTCCAGCCATTTAGGATTTCACACTCACTCACAAATATGCTTACAGAAGAATTACCCTGCAAACCATTTTTTCAGAGTATTCTGAATTGTAGAGAAATTTTAAAGAATTCGTAAAGATCTCATCCGATTTTTGCCGAATTTTCTAAAGTAAAATAAACTGTGCACACTTCGATTCTTTTACGAAGTTTCGGAAGAAATCGGCAGTTGGTTGGGTGGGAGTAAATTGGCAAATTCAGCGGAAATTGCACACGGAAATGATGCAACGGAAATGATGCAACGCAAATGGTGCAACGTAATAGTTGGGGCTGAAACAAGTACTTCTTGTGTGTATGCATATGCCATGAATTTAACAAAAACTTGCTAATAAAAGGTTAGAGGATAACACTTAGAAATAACAATACAAGAATGAAAGTAAAGGTGAGTACGTACATAGATAAAGAAAATTATAAAGGCAAAGGTAAAAATAAAAACAAAAACCAAGATGTGTAAAGATAAAGGTAAAAACGAATTTACCTTGGTAAATTTAAAAACTTTACTTATATATACATATAAGGGAAAGGTGAAGGGGGATATGTTGATGAAGAAAATGATACACATAAAAGTAAAAACAAAGATGAGGATGAGGATACCGATAAAAGTAAAGATGAAGATAGGGGAAGAAAGATTAAAATAAAGGTAATTAAAGAGGAAAGGTGTAGATAGACACACAGAGACTCATTCTGGGAACTATTTTGGGATTTTAGAGATTTTCGAGATTCTCAAAAATTATCGATTAAATAATCGATATTTTTGTCAGTTTTGTTATCGATATTTATCGATTTTCTTATCGACATTTATCGATTTTGTTATCGATATTTACCGCTTTTGTTATCGATATTTATCGACTTTGATATCGATATTTATCGATTTTGTTATCGATATTTTGATTGATTTTCTAATCGATTTAGCTACCAGTGGTATTATCGATGTTGCTATTGAAATTTTTATCGAATTTGTCATCTATTTTGTTATCGATATTTTGATGGACGGTATCGAGTTTGTTATCGATAGAGTAAAAATAAAAACAAATGAAGATAATAGAAAAACAGAATAACATGAATGTTATAAAAACGAACAGTGGTAGAGGTAGGGATCTACATTGATAGAGAAAAAGCGAAAAAATATAACCTTAAGCAAAAGCAGATGTGTGTATGTATAGATAGATAAGTAACGTAAGTTTCACTTCTACAGTGTGGCCCTGGCGCACTTACTTTTTTTTTTAGAATTATCTTTATTTTTCGTACAGAAATTTCTTTACGAGTTCGTGTCACCACTTCATTCAAAGAGCCCATTTTTCTCGATGAGTATGGGATTTATTTCGTGTACGCATCTTCATACGAAGTGTTCCAGTACTGTACCATGAACACTTCCAGAGATATTCAGTATGAAATTCGGCTTGTGTGGTAGGTGCCACGGCCCCTTTTCCAATACCTCCATATTTTCTCCATGACTATGCGATTAATTTCATATATCTGCACACTAAGTTCTAGCACTCTACCAAGAACCCTTCCAGAGATACTTATTAGGAAAAATTCTGTTTGTATGGGAGGTGCCACGGCCCCTTTTCTAATAGTCCGAATTTTCCTTCATGAAAGTGCGACATATCTCCATACCAAGATCACTATTTCATGAAGATTTCCAGATATATACAGTACGAAAAATTCGGTTTGTATAGGTGATACCACGCCTCTTTTCCCATAACTCCAGTTTTTCTCCATGAGTATGTGACTGATTTCATATACATACTCCCGTACCAAGTTCAAAAGTTTTGCCACGAACGCTTCCAGAAATATGCAGTAAGAAATATTCGGGTTGTTTGGGAGATACCACGCCTCCCTATTCCAATAGCTGAAATTTTACTCAAAGAGTATGCGATCGATTTCATATACATACGTCAATACCAAGTGCCAGTACTCTAACATGAACACCTCCAGAGATTTTCAGTGTGAAAAATTTGATTTGTGTGGATGTGCCACACCCCCTTCTCCGATAGCTCCAATTTTTCTCCAAGAGTACGCGATGGATTTCTTATATCCCCGTACCAAGTTCCAATACTCTTCCATTAACACTTCCAGAGATATGCAGTACGAAAAATTCGATTTGATACAATACGTACAAAAAAAACATAGCATCAGGGTTTTTATGAGTAACTAGCAGAGCACCCGAAGTCGTTCGGGGTAAACAAATGAAAATTTAAAACAGTAGTACAAATATTCAGTTCAGCAAAAATTAAAGGAGACACACTATTTTTTCTGTTTAAATTAAGGCATCCTTATGAACCAAACTTTTAGCTTTATCGTGCTTCAACTACTATATATTTGTCATTATTTTTCGTACTACAAATCTTGTTAACGATAAAATTTTTAAATGAAAATTAATCTACTATGGTACATTCCGTTTAGCTGCCAATTCGCTGAGCTGTTTTAGTATAGATGTACTTTTCCCGCAGGCGTTTATTTCGGAAGGCGTTTTATTCATTATGAATGAACATTTTTTGATTAACAGCATCGCGGGATCAAAAAAACGATTTAATCTTTCATTTCGAAATGGCCTAAAGACTGTAAGGTTAAAATAAAACACAGTTTTAAATATCCAAGTGGTATAATAGATGAATATATATTTATTCCCCTTTTACAAAGTCATTTATATATACTTTACTCTAAACACCTCCCATATACATACCAAATTCAAGTTCATGTGACTATGGTTCCCAATTTAGGGCTGACTAAAAACTCCACGCCTATGTTCCACGCTCCCTTTTATAAACTCATGTTTACAAACTTTACTATAAGCACCATGGATATATATTCATACCAAAGTTCATATTCTTGTGAATTATAATTCCGAAGTTTTAGCTGATACAAAATTTCACGCCTGTGGGATGTGCCACAGCCCTTTTACAAACTCATTTATATATAGCCTACTATAAGTAACTACCATAGATATACATATATGTACACCAAAATTCAAATTCATGTGACTAATGGTTCCGAAGTTATAGCTGATACAAATTTCCACGCCCATGGAAGGTGCCACGCCCCGTTTTACAAACTTATTTATATATACCCTACTATAAGCACCTACCAAAATTTCAATTTCATGTGACTTATGGTTTTGAAATTATAGCTGATAAAATTGTCTACGACTATGGGATATGCCACGCCCCCTTTTACAAACCCATTTATATAAAATATAAAATTTAAAAATTAAACAAGTTTTTTAGTGATCTTGCCTCGATCGATTTCAATTTTATTCTGCCATTTCCAAATTTTCATTTCATATTTTTTCTATAAGAAAAATCATAAAATTCCAAGAACATTCGTTTTGTTTGAAGAACAGTTAAAGATATTACAGTATTTCAAAAAGCCTCCAAGCCCAGTACTTAAATAATTAATAACTATTTGCACGGAAAGGTAGTAATCCTTAACTACTCCCCCTTTTAAATCTGAACCGTCCACGGTTTAGCAGCTCTAGCGGTTCTTTCTTTCCTATGCATCAAAAGATAAATTCATTTATGCGATCCTGACCTTGGCTATGACTGGCTATGTAGGCTTTAGTAACTCTCCATATAAAATAACAATTGTAATCCATTTTCATAAGTTACAAACGAAAAAATATTAAAATTAATGTAAATAAAACATGTAAATAATCAAAATTGATATTTTAATATTTTAAACCAAATTCTGGTTTATATCCATGAGTTTCAACTACATACATATATTGGTATTTATCTGAGATTGCTTTTGTGAATTTTTTTCCATTAATTAAAACAGTAGGACCTAAATCCTTTTCAACAACCTTTTCCACAAATACTTTATCAAATTTG
>NW_016179525.1:0-7236 GCF_001687245.7 Rhagoletis zephyria | reverse complement strand
ACGACAAAACTATTGTGGAATCGGTCCAAATAATTATTTTACTGAACTGAAAATGCAATGATTTTGAAATTTTAACCAGTAGCCTTGTACCTACTAGGCACCGCATAGTTGAAGCCTGGGTATGCTAATGGGCTTAATAGGTGCAACTTTGCCTTTTGAACACAATAATCTTACTGTAACGGCACCACTGTTGGCACAAGTCCGAATGTACGCACAGGCTCCGTACGCTGTTTCGCTCGCGTCGCAAAAAATATGTAGCTCCACTTTGGAATACTCATGACCAAGCACATGACGTGGAACCCGTACTTTTTGAAGGTGTGACAATGACTGGAGAAAATTTTTCCAATGTGCTATGATAGTAGCAGGTACTACATCATCCCAGTTTATTTTACATAACCACAACCTTTGTAATAATATCTTTCCTACCATTACTAAGGGACTAAGAATACCAAGCGGATCGTAAATTTGGGATACTATTGACAGAATTGATCGTTTTGTAATCTTGGGGTTATCTTGATTAATCTCTAAGGTGAAATGCAGTTCGTCGCTTTTATTTAACCAACCCAAGCCCAGAGTTTTACTTCAATAGTTTTCATCTAGAGATAGACTTTTAGATATGTTGTCACCTTCTTTTGCACCCCAGGTAATTTGANCCGCTTTTATTTAACCAACCCAAGCCCAAAGTTTTACTTGAATAGTTTTCATCTAGAGATAGACTTTTAGATATGTTGTCACCTTCTTTTGCACCCCAGGTAATTTGAGATAAATTTGAAACCCATTTTCGCAATGGAAAGCATCCAGACATACAGACATCAGACACCTTTTTACACATCTCCTGGAGCATCGATTTTGAATCATTCCCGGTGATTAAGTCGTCTACGTAAAAATCTTCTAACATGACTCGAGCAACGTTCTTGTCCGCACATTCCATACCCAATTGTCTAAGACAACGTATGCAAAGATATGGTGTCGCTGACATGCCATACGTTACGACGTTAGGTCTATACACATTAAGAGGGTCTGCGTCTTTTTCACGCCATAATTCAATTGCAAATTCCTTTGATCTGCCTGCAGGGATATCTGCCTAAACATTTTCTCAATGTCGGCGCATGCAACATATTTATATTGTCTAAAACGTAGAAGAATAGAAAATAAATCATTCTGTAAAGGCGGTCCGGTCATCTGGATATCATTGAACAATATATCTGTTGATGTCTTTTGACTCGCATTGAACACGACACGCAGCTTTGTTGTGATACTTTGATGACGTAATACACCATGATGTGGTAAGAATAAACACGGTTTTGCGTAACTTTCGATTGTGGTCATGTGTCCTAAATTTGTATACTCTTGCATGAAATCACTATACATCTTCTTATACTCCCCAGATTTCTTAAGTCGGCTTTCTAACGAAAGGAATCTAGATTTGGCAATTTCGAAGCTGTCGCCTAACACGTCAGCTGATTCTTTAAGTGGGATGCGTACTGAAAAGCGTCCGNAATGCGTACTGAAAAGCGTGCGCCACTTTCACGTTTCGTGGTTTCTACAAATAAATTTTCACAAGCGAGATCTTCAGGAGTCTGTACATCGTATCATTTATCAATTTCTTCAATCTCCCAAAACCTTTTTAGTTGATCGTTAAGTTCAATGGTTTGAACGAAGTTGCGCTGAACCTTGCTCTTAAAGGAATTGTTAGTGCACATACCACCTGAAACGATCCATCCCAGAATTGTATTTTGTACATATGAACCTTGGTGTAAACGAATTTTAGTATCGAGCAACAAATCCAGAAGAGATCTGCGCCTATAAGTAAATCGATTTCTGCAGGTAAATGAAATGATGGATCCGCTAAAATTGCATATTGCGGAATACTTAAGGCCTTGTAATCTAAGCTAATGGATGGAAGTGAACTTGTAATGCTACTCAATACTAAACATTTAATTCGCGTGTTATAATCTCCAATTCGAGACTTAAGTTTGAATTCGCAGGACTCTGTTGTATGTGAGACTGAATGCCCTATTCCTGCTTTTCGAAAGGTGGACTGTATCGTTTTAGCATTCATTTTCTGACGCAGTGCGTTTGTTACAATGCAGTGCTGACTACCGCTGTCTAATAAAGCGCGAGCCGTGTGATAGACATTGTCGACACCAGCTACTTCAACCAATGCGGTAGCTAGTATGATCGTCTTCGACCTATCCTCCTTACGTTCAATATTCTCTTTGAACTGATCAGATGTGTGTAGCACTGTTGACGTGTTATTGTTTGAGGTAAGCTTAAACTCAGGTGCTTTCGCAGACAAAGTGGCGCTTTCTCCACTGAAATACCCGTGAAGCAGACTATTATGCTTTTTGCTGCATTGTTTGCATGAACCGAAGTGACAGTCCAATGCATCGTGGTTAGCACGCAAGCAATTGGTACAGAGATTTTTATTGCGTGCGAATTTTAACCTATCTTCAAAAGTTAGTTTTAGAAACTTACCACAAGTGTACAGCAAATGATTCTTAGAGCATAGGGGGCATACACGTGAACCGTTTTTGATGTTACTTTCAGTCGATATAAAACTATGTAGTTTTTGCTGAGCTTGATTTTTGTTGGCCTCACGAAATACCTTGCTATTGTTCTGAGAAGAAGATGTTTGGTGCACCTTAATTATATCTAAAGTGTCCGCTTTATCATTTAGAAAATTTAGTAGTTGTTCTGGCTTTATCGTTTTGCTAGATTCTCTCAAACTGTTGGTTTTATATTGTTCCCAATCTTTCTCAATCTGACTATCTANGCTAGATTCTCTCAAAATGTTGGTTTTATATTGTTCCCAATCTTTCTCAATCTGACTATCTAACTTCGAAACGATTATATAAATAATTAACGTGTGCCAATGACCTGTTGGCTCCCCTAAAGTATTCAAAGTACGCATATTCTTGAGAATTGTATCCACTAATCTTCTAATGCTAGCAGACGACTCTTTGTTTAAGGGCTGTATAGAAAATAACGCCTTTACGTGATTGTGAACTAATAACTTTGTGTTATTGAACCGATTTGTAAGTAACTCCCAAGCTACTGAGTAGTTCTCATTCGTAAACTCCACGGATTTAATTACTTGAGCTTCGATGCCTGTAAACGATGACCGCAAATAATGAAACTTTTGCGTATTGTCTAATTGGCTTGAATTGTGTATCATAGAAGTGTAAGTATCACGAAACTCCAGCCAATCACCATACGACCCATTAAACGACGGAAGAGAAATGGTAGGCAATTTTACCAAAGATTGAGTGTTGCATTTAGAATTGTTACCGGAAGTATCGGTGTGGTTGGCATTTTGTAAAAAGCCCGAAATAGCGGTCATTGAACTATAATACGAATTTTCAAATGCTTCTCGTATTTCTAATTTCTGACAAATATCGGCGTCTGAAGCTGATTCTTCAAATGAGGTTTGAACAGCGTTAAATTCGCTTAACAACGACTTGGCAGAGTCACTTCACAATTTAATTTCAGACAACTGCTTACTTGTTGGCTGTGCGCCCTCAAATGAAGACACGAACTAAGCGAACAATGTCAATCTACCTTTCATACACGCTACATACACGCTTTTCAACTACGCTTTTTAATTAGTTCGCGTACGACGGTTTCGTTTAAATTCATATCACCTGTTATACTCGGCACGGGAGATTTGATAGCATCTTCAAGACCCATATTGTATTTTGTGGAGGAGTGCTTACGTATGAACCCGCAAACACCATATGTGACGGAACTCGGTTATCGCCTGTAATGTATACAGTTTTAGTAAACAAATGAAGTTGCAAGGAATGCTAGAGATAAAGGATTCATGCGGCCAAACCCTGATTCGAGCACTCGATGATCCGGCTCGAAAGACCAATGTTCGAGCCGGTTTTACTCGCGAATGAGCCGGTGTTACTCGCGTAGGAGCCGGAGGTGATCAGTTCTTCCTTCTGTAGATACAATGTACGTATCTGCTGCCTTTGCGTAGTAATATTAATGGTGTTCGAGCGGGTGATACTCGCGTAGGAGCCGTAGTTACTCGTGTGGGAGCCGGAGGTGCTCAGTTCTTCCTTCTGTGGATAATATGCGCTGATCTTTGGCGCTGTATACGTATCCACGGTCGCAGTACAAAGTAATTATTGCTTTAATTCAGGTGAACTTTATTGTAGCCTTTGGTTACAATTTCGCTTATATAATACTGAATAGATATTAATTTTATGAACAAAGAAAAACGTGGTCGACCGCTGCAGAATGACGAAAGTACATATATAGAAAAAAATGACAGAAGAAAACAGCGCTGCCACAGTACTGAGTAGTTGGAGTGAATATGGAGCGATTGATTTCGCAGGTAGATGGCGGCGTGAACATCCAGTAAACACGAATAATCAAGCAAAGCTAACTTTTTGTTTTGTTGCTCACAATTTTTTGTATTTCTCGCTACAGTTTATACAGTTATAAACCTTTTTGAGTACATCTCGGGGGTAAAATCTGATCAGCATTGATAATGAGAAGGAGCATGAAATGTGTTGATTCAGAGTTGTGTACAATATTACTCTGGTATGAAAGGGAGCAACAACCTTGCTATAGCAGAGTGGCACAAGACATGACTGTATAATAGAGACCTAAATTAATTACAAAAGTGTAAATAATTGCAAATCGATCTATATTACTATAGATCAGAGGTGGGCACTCACACTATCACGCACATGCGCTTGTGTGCGAAGCAGCGAAGTTTTGCTCAACAGCCAGTGCTCAGACTTTACCACATTTGTGGAATAGATAACATTTTTTGTTTACTAAATTACATTACTTTCAGATATTGAAACTTCTTTTTTTTTAATTTGTTCGTTTGCGCGTTAATGAATGGACATTTTTTACAACAAAAAACAACATTGCTTGCTGCGAGGTCGACACATGTATGATCAGTAATGCCGCGAATCATTTTGAGTCGTAGCCAAATTCCTTTAAAAAAGGGCTAAAAAAGAGCTAAAAAAAAGCCGGTGTGGCTAAAAATGGTAGCTAAATTTTTTTACACATATACATATACTGGGTGGCGCCGAATGAGCTATATGGTTTGAATTCTTTATAACATTTTTTTTTTACGCCTGGAAATGACCTGCCAGCAGCGTTGCCGAATGCTTTTGCTGAAAAATCGTCATTTTACCTTGAAAAAATCGTAGTTTCGGCCAAAAAAACCTCAAACTTTTGGTTATAATACTGGGTGGCGCAGAATGAGCTATATGGTTTGAATTCTTTTGAACAGTTTTCTTTGGGGATATTTGAAAGAAAGAGTGTACGTTAACAAACCAAGAACCATTCTCCAACTGCAAACCAACATACGAAATGAAATCATGGCCATTACACCCGAAATTCTGCGAAAAGTTATGGAAAATATGCTAAAAAGAGCATGTATGTGCGAAACAGAAAATGGACATCACTTACAGGATATCATTTTTCAAAGCTAATTGCAAAAAATTCCCCAATAATATACTGTATTTAAAAAAAAAATTATAATAATCGCATAAATAAAAAAGTTATAAACCATTTAAACCATATAGCTCATTCGGCGCCACCCTGTATAAGTATACACGCAAACCTGTTCAATAAGTATGGTATAGAAAAACAATGAACTCTGGAAAAAAGCTAATATTTTATCCAACCAACAACCTTTTTGTCAATGTTATTGTGGCTTGTTAACATTTTATTTTTAATATTTTTATTGAGCTTTGTACCACGACCAACGAAACCTTTTTGTATAAAAAGGGAAATATACGACACCAGCTTGCTGGCTCCATCAAGTGCTTGTACCATCAGGCTCGAAGCAAATAACTTACCAGCAGAGCAAATAACTTACCAGCATGCTGGTACAATATTTATTTCTTTACAAATGAGGTCGATGAAAGATCGAAATGATTAGAGTCGAAATTTCATTATTTTTCTACTATTTTGTTAAACATTTTTTTTTTAATTCACAACTACAATATCGTGAACTTGATAGTCCACAAACACGGCTTTGACTCTTGTGCGAGAAATTTCCGCCAAAATACCTCTTACTTAGAAAATTGAGCTAATTTCACCACTCAGCGGTGAAGCGGTTTGTTTATTATCCGGAAAGGACTTTTATTTCGGAATAATATTCGCAACAACCCTGCTCACGACACCAGCATGCTGGTACAATCATAAAATATTCAAATAGTTTTTGAAGTCGCACCAGCAGCTGGTACAATCACACAACAAGAACATACACGGTCAATCGACTTGATGGGCAATTTAACAAATAAAGCATATTAAGGGCCGTAAACTTATCTATTTTAAACTATAGTTAACTCGTTAATAGCTAAGTTAACAGCCCTAACACTTTTACAGTATGTATGTATAAAAACGTAAGGAACATACAATACATATATGTATATATATCAGTCTTTCTTGGTTTAAAAATTCATCTCTTACATAAATGAAAAAAAATCATCAAATCAAATTAAGCATATACAACTTTCTCATACCAAGTATGAATAAATTCTCCAAGGGGCTAAAAAAAGGGGCAATTTTAAATTAATGTGGCCAAAAAAAGTATGTGGTAGCTAAATTTAGCCACCAAGGGGCTGAAACGGCAACACTGTTTATGATATGATCGTCTTCGTGCGTCTTACGATANGTTAATAGCTAAGTTAACAGCCCTAACACTTTTACAGTATGTATGTATAAAAACGTAAGGAACATACAATACATATATGTATATATATCAGTCTTTCTTGGTTTAAAAATTCATCTCTTACATAAATGAAAAAAAATCATCAAATCAAATTAAGCATATACAACTTTCTCATACCAAGTATGAATAAATTCTCCAAGGGGCTAAAAAAAGGGGCAATTTTAAATTAATGTGGCCAAAAAAAGTATGTGGTAGCTAAATTTAGCCACCAAGGGGCTGAAACGGCAACACTGTTTATGATATGATCGTCTTCGTGCGTCTTACGATAATTGACGATTGACTAGTTGTGTTCCAGCAGCAGTAAGAATAGCAGGTTTTGCAGGATTTCGCAGGATTTACAGGAACAGCTGTTTTAGCCATAAATAAACCTTATGTAAGGTGTCGTGCGGGAACAGCTTCCTGTAAAATCCTGTAAATTCCTGCTATTCGTACTGCTGCTGGAAGGCAACTACTAGAGTTGTCAAATTATCGATGGCACTAACGATAGTATCGATAGTTTAAATTTTTTTAGACTATCAATACTCATT
>NW_016179524.1:0-7237 GCF_001687245.7 Rhagoletis zephyria | reverse complement strand
AAACAACAATATCCGATGTACTACTATGTTTAAAGTTATATTCAAGAACGTTTTTTGATAGACGTATTGTACAAAGCCTTTGGGACGCATTTCTCACAGATAATGCGAAAAGCGAAGCAGTTACCATAACTTCGGTATATGTTCTAATTCAGTTTTTTGATGAGTTTTCAATAGTCATAGACGACTTCCAACGCAAACCTTATGTCGAAAAATTTATTTATAAACTATTGTTATCAGAAGGACGCGACGAGCGCAAAGCAGCTGTATTTCTTATGAAAAAAATGAATTGCCATCTTGATAAAAACGTTAAAAACTTTTGGTTATCGTACATCACCGTGTTAGAAAACTTGGAAGAAAATCAATCACATCTAATATTACCGTCTTTAGAATGCCTCAAGCAAAACATCTTAACAACCGCTGAAATACAACCATGGCTTGATATTCTGTACATTAAAATTTTGGCGCACCGAAATATTCTCGTCCTCCGTTGGGCACTTGAGTACATTCTCGAAACTTTTACCTGCGCAAATATAAACCCTGATGTATTACTGCAATTTGTAAAGGCCAGCAATCATACATGTTTATTCAATCACGAGAGCTATTTTTTACCAACCGGAAATATGCAACAATTTTTGAGCGAAGGGCTTGATCGATTTATGGGATGTATGTCAGAGGTTAATTTTAAGTGCGTCCCCTTGCACTTTTGGCTCTCCAATATTTTCACGTGTAAATCAATATCAACGGTATATTCGCGCGAGTTGATTTTAAAAATCGCAGCCAGAATTCGTGGACTTCAAAACCAACATATCAGAATAAAAGCAATTGAATTGTTTGAACACATATTTCGCGAAGCCATTTCTAGAATGCCGTTGAATGAATATGTCGTTTTAGTCGAATCGTTATATAATATTACCGATCCTTTTAATCACTTTGACACATTTTATCTCAAAATTGAAGATGGTGTCAAAAATATTGATGGTGTTTTCTTTACTCAACGGTTTTATGAGATCGTTACAAATAATTTGTGCGGCGAACTAACATCCACTGATAATACGAATGAATTGGCCACCACGCAGTCAAAACTGTTAGGTAAAATAGCAAATAGTTTAAAAAATGTTAAAAACTCGGACAAAGGGAACCTTATTTGGATACTTCTGATGGTAGTTTTCGAGTGTGAAAACAAGGAAGTTGTGCAGAACATTTGTCGTCGGTTTTGGAATATAAATTTGAATAAACTAATTCATGTACCTTTCGAAGAGCTGAAGCATCAAATAGTTTCAGATATGGTTAAGGATGCAGATACAGCCGAATTTTTTCGCAAAAAGTTTATTGACTTTTTTGTTAAAGAGTACTTAACAAATTTTTCCGATTTACAAAACTACATAGTAAAAATTGAAGATGTTTTAACCACTGGATCGCATAAGACGCTTTTAAAACTCTCAGAATTGTTACCAAACAACAAACTCGATGTAAATATCATCGACGCATTTTTAATAGCACTTAAAAAATATTCCCGGATGCAATCGCTTTGTTATATAGTGTAGGTAACTTTCGAATTAACAAAAGTTAAACTTTTGCCAGTCAGATATACATATTTTTCGCCATATATGAAATAATGACATCTTATTTTTTTAAATTCTCGTGTTTTTGTTCTTGGTTAATGATACATTCTTATGCGGTAACATACATTAAAAAGAAAAAAATATTCCGATGAACTGAAAACCTTCTTCTCTTATGAGCTTTTGTCCCACGAACTAATTAGTAAAATTTAATTTTACAGAACGACGAATTTATTGAGGTATTTAAAAAATATGTATTCGCCAAATCAGCTGGAAGACTATTCGCACCAAATTTTAGGTATAGATCTTGAAAACCTTGGTATTTGTACAGCGGTTTTGAATTCTGGTATTATTCTGACCGAAGAAACTTACATCAAGGGTATGACGCTCGGAGACGCAAACTTTGGGGATGCGAGGTAAAATAGCTGCAAAAGTTTAATTTAATAAATCAACATACATATAACACTTTAATTTTCTTTCTTACCTGAAGGACAGAGGAATTGTATTTATTAAAAATAGACAAAACGCAGTGTTCTCGCTTACAACGAATACGTTTGCAATACGTTTCATTTGTGCCCGTTGAATATACCAACGCCATATTAAATGAACTTCTTAGCATGCATAAAGCTTTGAGTATTAAAAAACCAAGATATTTTGAAAATTCCATGGAGCATAGAATAAAGATGAGAATAGCAAAGGCCATATCAACAATCATATATAAATCAAACATAAATTTTTGGAACGAGGACTTATTGAACCTGCCTCTGAATTATAACAATCAATTGAACATCAATTATGTGTACGAACTTCTTGTGGCGAAATGTGCTCCCGACGGTGATGTCATCCTTAATAAATTGATTAAAGTAAGAAAAACTACAAAATATTTTAGCAAAACCCCAAAAAGCTCCCCAGGACTTACATACATATAAACATACACACATATAAATATGTACATATATTATATTGCATACATATACCAAAGATGGCAAATGACAGTTACCACTACAAGTATTCACATTATAGGTGCATTCTCTTGCAACCGAGCTACAAAAAAACACTCGCTTAAATGACGAAATACACGCAAAGCAACAACACGAACTCGGCTATTTATCCGAATTCAGCCAGATCGGTTTAAAAATACGCTCGCGGTTAAAAATTTCGGTTTTAATTTTAAACTTTTTGGACTTCATATATGACCAAACTAAATTCAGTTTCAAATACAAACCTTCCAAGTTTAAAAAAAGAGAGCACAGGGTTTAGAATTTAAACCAGCGACCGTAACGGTTATGCTTTTAATCGAAAAAGTTAACAAATAATCGTTATTTTTTCCGATATGTTTTCAGTCAAAAATAGAAGTTAAAACTTGACTTTTATTTTTTTAGTCAAGTATAAAGGTTAAAATATGACTTTACTTTTTCGATCAAAAATAAAAGAAAAAATTTGACTTTTATTTTTTCAGTCAAATATAAAGGTTAAAATATGACTTTAATTTTTTGGTCAAAAATAAAAGAAAAAATTTGACTTATTTTTTCAGTAAAATATAAAAGTTTAAACTTGACTTTTACTTTTTCCGAAGATTACGTTAGAAAAGCATTTATGGAAATAGGCACCTATAAGGAGAAGCCCATTGATGTTGATACGGACCTTATGGATTACTGGGAGAGTAAAAAATGTATATATCCCCGACTAAGAGATCTGGCATTTATTATTGCCAGCGACACAAGTCAGTGTAGAACACGCGTTCTCAGCACTAAGCTTATTCTTAGCGATTTGCGATACAATTTGTCGGAGCAGAACTTGGCAGCCATATTAATTGTTGAATTGAATTCCGAATCATTCCTGTAAAGAGGTGATTAACTTAAAGCTCAAATTAAAGAAACTCGATATATTTACAGAAGATAGAACNAAATTAAAGAAACTCGATATATTTACAGAAGATAGAACACTGCAATTGAAAGGATGTGCATTTTTTTATTAAAACATATTGTATTGTGAATATGTAAACTGCTATGTTGACCGAAACAATAAAAGTCAGATTTAACTTTTATAATTGACCGAAAAAATAAAGGTCAAGTTTTAACTTTTATTTTTGACCAAAAAAATAAAAGTAAATTTTTAACTTTTATTTTTGACCGAAAAAATAAAAGTCAAGTTTTAACTTTTACTTTTGACTGAAAAGATATCGATTATCGAAATCGGTTGACGTGGTCCAAAGTTATGCGGTAACATACAACAAAAAAAAAAAAAAAAAAAATATTCCGACGAACTGATAACCTCCTCCTTTTTTGGAGGTCGGTTAAATAGACCAATTCTTTCCGACTGACTTTTTGAATTGAAATTTTGAAAATAACTATTATCTTCGGTCCCTGATTTAAACAGTTCGGTTTAAATTTTAAACCCAAACAAAATTAAGAAAAAATAATTATCTTAAATTTCATGCTCCGAAAGTGGGTCGCGTAGTATGGGTACGTTCCCATAGTTCCACACAAACATGATTGCCATTTTCATGCTGAACAACTTTTATTTAACCGAAAGCACAGTATACTGTGAATCGAAAGAACACTCAATATTTTCTGACATTTAATACAGTGCTAATATGATGCAAAAATTTAATTGTACATCCCTATTATGCAACTCTTTTGTATTCGGATTTTGCTACGAATCGTGGAAATTGTATGCAATGTAGGTCCCCTTTCAGACACGTCAAGTCTTGAAAGCAATTTTTTTCGCATTCTCTTTTGTGTTTTCTATTTGCTTCCACCCGCGTCAACTTTAATTGAATTCAAGTCCTTGGTTCTTTCAATGGGAAGCAACGAAAAGATCAAAAGAGACAAGAAAACTTGAAACGAATTGACGGTACGGAGGTATCTGTACTCTTCCCCTCTCTTCTCACCTCCTTCGCCAACGAACGAGCAGACTTGAAAGCAAGACTTGACGTGTCTGAAACACTAGCAATGGCATGCCTAAAAACGGACGAGTAAGAAATTGACAGCTTTTTTGCGTAATTTTGTACGAAAATAATTCTGTCGGAAACGAGATAAAATATGTAAATCCATCACCCATATTGTGCAACTCTTCCGCATTCGGGTTTTGCTACGAATCGTAGAAATAGTATGCTGCAGTCCGAATCGTATTTTCGAACTTTCGAAATTCGTAACAATGGCATGCCTAAAATCGAACGAGTAAGAAATTTACAGCTTTTTTGCGTAATTTTGTACGAAAATAAATCTCACCCCCTTTTGTGAGTGTCGACTAGTAGTATATAAACGTGGTATTTGCAAAGTCGTTTTCTCGCTCAATGAGTGAACGGTTTATAGCCGCTAATCTTTCTACAAACAATCTAGAAGGATGAGCGATTAAAAACTATTCGCTTATTGAACGAGAAATAGACATTTACAATACCATGGAAAAGCGGAAATCGAATAAAGAGTCGTTTATCTACTACTAGTCGACACTCGCAATAGGGGTGTCTGTGTCGGAAGCGAGATAAAAGATGTAAGTCGATGTGTTTTTGCAGGAAATATTAGTGCTGTTCTTTTAAACAGACATACGTATACGTATATTTTTATCCACTGCTTTATATGAACGAACAAAAATAATTTTTGTTGCCCCTTATCGAGAAACTTGGGTCCGGTTTAGTTATTCGTACAATGATTTTCGGTTGTTGTGTCCAAACGCATAACCCGGACTAAACTTTAATTTAAAATGAATGTTTCAAATTTCCGAGCAATACTTTATTAATAAATTCGGCTAGATGGCGTAGCTGGAGTGATATGCACAAGCAATGTTGTATGGCTTTGACATGCGGAAGCCACTCTTCTCCGGCAACACAGAAAGGAGAATTATACTTAGGGTTATAATCCGTAAGTGCGTCTGAAGGCAGAAGCAAGCGCAACAGGTGGTGGACCCAACAAAGTGCATGTTTTCAATTGAGAACCAGTTCTTCAGGCATCGGAGGTTGACATAGATGCGTCCATGGCAACTATGCCCGACAGCTCCGCATATCTTTGTGAATTCATTTCCATAGCGCACTCTTACTCAGCTGCTATAATTACAAATGCAATACAATCCATCGTTTCCTTCAAAATATGTAAAATCAAACAGTTTTACCATAAATAAGCAGTTGAAGAATGTTTCTAAAATTCCTTTCCACTTTGTTTTCCTTCATACAGCTGTCTTCGAAAAACAACTGATAGCTGGAAATTCTGCACAGGTTTCCGCAAGGGTTGCAGCATGTCGATTTTTCGTTTTCCGTAACGTAGCTACGAATTACGAATTACGAAAATTTGGGTTCGAACCCTAAAAATTTTAGCAATTTATCGAATTTTCCTGAGTTTTGTAAAAATTTATCAATACAATTTTTGGTTGTACTATGAACTATATCGCACGTTTAATATTATAGAGATGTAATTCAAAGTTTACGTTTTTGGAGATTTGATAACAAGGATAATATTCTCAGCCTAACAGATGACTAAACTTCCCAAAAATGGCGAAGATATGTGTCTTTCCATGTGTGTTTGGTGTACCAACAGCATGAATTGGTCAAACTTTGATTGCGTTTTCCCTCAAAATCGAAATTTTGAAATAATTCTGTAGCGAAAAGAAATTAAAATATAAAACTTTGCATATTGTAAAAAAATGTCTGTATGTAGACTTTTGTACGTTTTGTAGACGTACTTTTTTCAGGTCAAAAAAAAGGGGGGGGGGGAAATTAAAACCATAGCTGGTTGGAAGGTCACTTGAAAGGACAAGGTACTTTTTTTTATCCAAACATACTAGTTATCCTGAACTCTCCATAACAAAGGCTTTAAAATACTGTTAAATTAATTTTTCTAGATGTACTCGACATATTAGATTTTGTAGTATGCTGTTCTAAGCATCAAGGAATAGCAGACGAATGCATATTGCACAGTACCGCATATGCAAGATAAATGAGAGAAACCGAAAATCTTTTTTGGTGAATTGTCATTTACGATCTCGCAGATTTATACATATATATCAACGCACCTTGAATAGGTAGTATCAGTAGAGCAGCCGATTTGATTTTTTTTTTCAAATTATTTGGTCTCGAAAATGTCATATATTTTTAATTTATTCTCACAAAAATTCTAAATTGTTAAAATCCATGGTACAATAATTACAGGTATTGTCTTCCCAGAGAGTTTTGCTTCACATCGAAATTCGTGCTCCCTTAATTTCATTTTGACGCAGTTCAATGTTGGTCCTTTTACTTTTATTTGGTTTTGCTTTTTGTTTTCGCTCAATTTAATTTTTATAATCTTCCAAAACAATAGAAAAAAACGTTTGAAATGAAGTGAGCCATACAAATTTTGAATTTATTTACTAGCAAAAGTTAAGCAAATGAAATGAGTTCTCAGCAAAATGATGGTTCGTTTGAAAACATACGTGTACATACATGGTATATGGGGTATGGAAATATCCCTTTTCCCTAGTAGTAAGTAAACCTTTTAGTGTGGGCAGCAATGATGTTTTTCAAATAAGGTAGATCGGAATATGCGCTCCCTGGGAAGACAATACCTGTAATCATGATAAAAATATAGTAAGGTAGAACCGCTGAGAGTCACTTTTAAAATTCTTGACGTTTCCAAACAATTTAATTTTTAAATTTACTCACAAACTCACACACACATTTTCATTTTCAATCTCAAGCAACAACA
>NW_016179523.1:0-7238 GCF_001687245.7 Rhagoletis zephyria | reverse complement strand
TCGACTTTTTCCATTACCATTGGATTTTCGATAGTGTTCTGACATTTCTCCTGCCCTGGCGATTTCTTCCAGTTGCTGACCGGGTGTCAGAGCATCCACTAAGTAGTTGCGATTATTGGAGTTTTCCATGGCGGTGTTGCACACCCAAACACTGTTATTTTCCATCTGCGGCTTCGAAGAGTCGATGAGCGCTACAAAGGATGTAAAACCCTTATTATTATTCTTACTGCAACCGCCCTTCTGTTGCCTGCGGTGATCTCTGCTTTTTCCTTTGCCGGTGTTATGCGTCCTGACAATGGTATTTAGCGTTTCTTCATTTCTGAAATCGGCCTTAGAGCATTGCGCTGAATTCACATGGCTTTTTCCGGCTCCCATGGCATTAGGAAGCAGAGCTGATCAAGAATAAACACGCAAAGATCAAGTTCAGTACCGCAAGCAAAGAAAGCAGCTTGTTGAGCGTTTCGCCTTAAATTTAGAAGAATTTAAAGAAAAAATTACACAATACAATTTTGAGGACGACCAAACGAAAATATTTTTTTTTAGAAGTATGTAAATATGTATATTTGAAAGATCTGTCTACTTTATTAAATAACTTGGATGGAAATTTTCCTCATCAAAAATACGGAGAGTTCAAACGATAAATTAAAAACTTTATCGCAAACGTAATTGCTTTCGTAACCGTTATCGTAATCGTAATCATAATTAGAATCAAAATCGATATCATAATCTTAATGCCAATCGTAATCGTGCCTTTACACTGAGCCAAAGTACAATGGTTTTTCAACCAAGTTATTGTTTGGTTTTTTCATGGTAAATGCTGCTTGCTGTTATTTGTTTCTGAAAAGATTTTATTTCTAAGCTACTTGTGGAAGGATTGCCACCTATTTAGAAAGTGAAATTTAGCTTGAATTAAGGGAGTAAAGTAACCAAAATATGTATCACAAAATAAGTAACAGACGAAAGAGCTTTAAAAAGTTTTTCATTTGAAAATATTTTGAAGAGCGTTACCACCTGTTTTTAAGGTCGCATTAAAAATTATTTACTTTGAATATTTCTAAGGTATATAAAGTGGATTGTCATCTATTTAAAAATTTCAATTCAATTGTTTTAATAAGTAAAATAAATTTTTTAAAACGTGGGTGTCAATCAAAATAGGTTTAAAGAGGCTACACCGTATCTGAATACATAATAGGGTAGCGACATATTTAAGAGAAGTCAGATTCAACTTAAATTATCGCTTAATTGAAATGTGTATCAAAAACGAGTTTAAAGAAGTTCTTGGTTTTAAAATATTTGATAGACCGTTGCCACCTGTTCGAAAGGCGAATTAGGTTAAATTATGCACAAGTTATATGCAATATTAAAATATTACTTAGTTGAAAATATAGGTTTTAAGAAAGCTTTATTTGGAAAATTTGTGTGACAAGAGTTGCCACCTATTCGAAAAGTCTTATCTATATAACTATGTTTATATATAGGGTGTCCTAGACCTCCGTCCGCCTCTTCTAAAATGGAGGAAAATGTTTTTGATTGGAAAACGCAAAAGTATGAACAACTAAGTCGGGAATGCTCTATCTCTATTGCCGCGAAGTGGGTCACACTGATCGGAAGTCCATTTTTTTTTTTTAATGGGACATATATATGAGTTTTTAACTCAGATGTGGATTCTGCCTAAAAAAAGCTATTCCGGGGAAAAAAGTTTCAAACAAAAGTGGATGGGTCGTGTTGGACACCGTTTATAATACGTGAAGGCATTTTTGGTGTGTAGATATGCAGAGGTTTATATTTTTGATGCCACCGCCAAAACTGTACGGTCCCTGGTCTTTATTGTCTTTACTCATCAAATTTTCCTTGATTTCACATATAATTTTTAAATGAATTTAAATTAAAGCAATTTCCTGAGTATCGTTGCATTCTTTTTGTTTCCATCTTCGTACTCCCCCTACCCCTCAAAGCAACAGCATTACACATCTTTGCGTTGTCTTCAAATTTGTACAATTATTTTCAACAAGTTTGTGAAAACTTTGTAAATGCCTGTCATTGGAAGCTTTTGTTTGTAATGCTGCTTTTATACTCTTTTCCGCTTTGTTTTGTTGTTGTTGTTGTTGTTGTTGTTGTTGTTGTTGTTGTTGTTGTTGTTGTTGTTGTTGTTGTTGTTGTTGTTGTTGTTGTTGTTGTTGCGTTGCTGCCCATTTCAAGGGTGAACAACATTTGCTGTAAAAACAATGAAAGCCGGTAGACGTGAGTTTAGCAGTCTAAATGCGTAAACTTTTTAATTTGAATCGAATTTTAAAACGTCTTCCAGCTGTACTCAACGATTGGGGGGGATTGGTTTGGATTTTTGCCTGCTACTTAATAAAAGTTTATTTCGTCGAGTATTTTATGGGTATTGGATAGGAGGAGATTTACTCAGCTTTTGGCAAAGCACAAATAAAGAAGTGCATACAAGTTTATGAATGAAAGTATGTGTGTGTGTATTCTTACAAAATCCAATCAAAAATATTTTATTAAATGCAACTTAAAAAAAATTTATTAGAAATTTGTTGCATGTAATTTCCAAGAATTGTTGCGCACTCAGTATGGTATTAAAAATGTTAAGTAAAAGTTCGATTAGCGGCTGGATTACTTTATAGAAATATAAAATTTCATACCTCAGTTGGCAAGATTCTAAACTGAATATTCTGCTCATGGCTTGTTGATGCTAGCTGATGGTTAAAGCAAAAATTGAGAGCATTTTGTCGAACTGTCATATACGCTTGGTTTGGCTTGCTCGGACTAGGTAGCGAACCCAGGTCCTGCGTTGTGGAAGTACGCACCCCGAAAAACACATTTGGCATCTTTCGTTTGATAGTCAAAATAATTATATTTTCATTGTTATAGACAAAATTTTACACTAATAATTATTTAGCTGTAATTTGCTATGCTTTAAATATAACCAAAAAGAATTGAATCTAAAACCAACTGCAGGCAATTTATTAGCGTACGTTTTATACATACATACTATAGAATCTTGTGAGTGTATACCGCAATTATGTTGCTCATACGCCATGTGCTCTCTTCTACTATTGTATTTCGATAGCATATCTATTCAATTTTCCAGTTCAAATGAAATGTAATGCAACCGAAAATTAGTATATTTTAATATCTGTTTTTTAGATAACTATAATCATAAAATTAGTTGTATAATTTAATTGAATGCAAAACAATATTGAACCTCCTTGTACGCTGAGTGCAACCACAATGCATTTACAATGTGGGTAATGGCATAAGCCAATCTACCAGGCTGTTTACATATGTATATGTGGTACCTACACATACAAATACATACAACCAGCTTTATTGTTTTCAAAGCTACGTGACCGTATATAGGACTCACTATATACAAACATACACGTACATACACACGACCTACTAGAAAACTAGTGCATAGTAGCTACTATCAGCGTACACTTCCATGCCAAAGCGTATTAGGCGCGTAAATTACGTTGACATTTAATATCATACAGGAACATAAATAATTTTTAAATTAAATAGCAAGGCATTGTTAGGCATTATATTACGTACTGTTGTTGTTGTTTTTTGTTTATGTTTGCTTTGCATACGCGTAGTAGCGGATATGGAGCGTAAAACATGCGTTGAACGGAAACAGGATGCGGAAATAACGCCATAAATTTAGTTGCAAAGCGCCGACAAAATAATAACCCCAAATACAAACTTCACACAACAACATGTACAGTAAATAAACAAGTAGTATGGTTGTAAACACACAACTGAATTTAAAAACAAAATTATTGAAAAGTCTCCAGTCACTAGTTCACAATTATTTGAGGGAAATTTTGAGACTAGTTCTGAGACATTTGGAGCCTAATTCGGGATAATTTTGAGTCCACCTCAGGACCATTTCGGTACTAGTTCAGGACTATTTGAGGACTATTTTGACCCTAGTTCAGGATTCTTTAGGATCATTTTGGGGCTAGTTTAGGATCATTCTGCGACTTATAAGGGACCATTTCGGGGCCATTCTAAGACATTTCTCTGATCATTTCGGGACAAGTTCGCGCCTGTTTCGACCGTTTCGGGGGGCCTGTTTAGTGCTATTGGAAATACGTTTTAAATTAAAAGTCACGTTTTTTTTTTAATAAAAAATCTATGAGCGCTCATTAAAGCACCTTTCGCAAACAGATATTTACACATTCCACCATAACTTCAAAACAAAGACAATACTCATTTCAGCTCTTTAAAATCTCAACGCTTCGTGTGCGGCATACACTCAAATTTATACAAATACTTATACATACATACTTGCATTCTATATTACGAGGCACGTCCACAGCATAAATATTTTAATTTTACTAGAAATAATGTTTCAACTTTTCCGCCACGCTTTTGTCACAGCAAGCAAGCGCAGAAATTCGTGCCAATATTAGAAGGGAGGCTGACTGCGAGTTCCCTGCCATACCTGTCACCTGCTGTGCTGAGTTCGTATGCCCACCTCAATGCCACTTAATTTTGTTTAATATTAAGGATGATGTGTAATTTTAATAAGTAGGGCATGGCGCAAGTACACACAGATGCGAGGGCCGTGCGGACACCTAAACTCATTCTCGCTTTTTGAGTAGTGCATTGACAAACTGAGTTAATGGGGGGCAATATAGTTGAATTTGGATTTTTGTAGGTGTATGCGCATTATTTAAAAGTATTATGCATATACAGTACAGTACATGCATATTTTGTAGGAGAACCCGGGGAATGTTTGTTAGATATGCTATTTTATATGCCAGTATTCAGCTAAGTTCCATAGTGAATGCTTTGTATATTTAAATTTAGTGTTAATTACCATCAACCGACTAATTCGCGAAAATGGTGTATGAAGTTAATTCAACCATGGATGCTTTGCCAACGCACTGCGCTCAGAAGAATTAGAGCGCACAATTAGGTGCTCAACCAAAACTGTTGTTGTAGAGGGGGAAAGTTTATTGACATTTAAAATCAGAGTACATACATATTAGGCTTGGATAGTTCTTGAACTAAAGAACTAGTTCATCTCTATGAACTAGTTCGCTAGTTCGGTCAGTTCATTGAACTAAATTTGTCAGTTACTATTTCTCATTTTCGATCGCGATCCAAATATTATCGGCGCGAACCTATGTTGAGTATCCCCATCTTTACTGATGCGTTTTGAAACGCTCATGCATTGTTCCTACTTCACATCCTTGCTAACGGGTTTTTTTCGCAAATATTAAACTAGCGTAGAAGTTTTCTAATTTAATGTTATTCCACAGCAATATGTAAGTTTTTGTTTTGTATGTAGAGTGTATGACAATAAAACTAATTCAACTTTGTTTAAAATAAAATTCGTCAATTGAACTAAATGGACTACACAAACTAAAGAACTAGTTCACTGAGATAAACGAACTACAAGTGAACGGTTCACTTAAAAGAACTAACTCTAATACACGTGCACAGTGTATGTGAGAGCATATTAAAATTTAGGTATACCTTTTTAAAAATTAAAAAAAAAATAACGTTGCAATAGTTAAATCATGAACAAATGTTCTACGCTCTCCCTAATATTGGTACCCATGGGAGTAGCAACCCACTATCATTCAAAACTTTTAATTTTTAATGTGTTTTGATGAATCTTAGTTTAAAATCTTAGTTTAAATCTTATTAATATATACAAGAATAATAAAGGCTACAAATTTCAAAGGAAATTTTTTCGAATTTTTAAATTAATACTGCCACATTTATTTCTTCATCGACCCGAGAGGAGGAAAATAATTTGTTAAAAAAGTTGAATACAAAAAGTTAATGTTCATCATACGCCCTGTCAAACCAATTAAAAAATGGTCTACAATTGTAAAATTTTCAGCACATGCACAAATTATTCGACTAAAATACAAATCCACTGTGCTTTTCGATTAACTATTTTTTTATGTCCTTGGGAGAAATCCTGCCGCCCTCTTTAAGATTTAAAAATGCAGATTTACTAGAAATGCATTCAAATATGGGAAACATATCGAGTTTTTTGCATTTTCAAAGTTTTCATGGACGATTTGGCAGCCTTAATTCAAGTTATTGACTAAAACTTCAACTAAAATTTGGCACGGGTTATCGTTATCCTACGGTCATAAAAATGCTATTTAGGCTAAAAAGCACAAATACGGAGGATATGCGTATCAAAATTTGGGACAGTCTAATGTATTTCAAATGATCGTTTTTTTCAAACGTAGTGAACAATAATATCAAATGAAACGTAAAAAACAAAATGGGTCTTCACACCCAGCTAGGAATTCGGTAACTCGGTGTCCGGTAATTTTTTCTTATGTAATTGGTTTGTATAAAATAGTCTCCGGAAAATATGCTCCTGTGGGATAATTTTTTTTAAGCAGGCTTACCCCAGGCCCTTTAGTGTGATTTCTGTACTTGTATTTTTTGTTCCTTTAACAATAAAATACAATTAATTAGTATTAACTTCAAAGTAATTTCAGTTAACTACAAATGATTTGTAACTATTCGGTACTATTTTTAGCAAAAATAAAAATATTAAGATAAAAAAAATTGCACTATGTATTTTCTAATGATGACTAAACTAAACCGGATATCAGCGCCAATATTTGTTGTTTAAGATAAGTTTTTTCGTCTTCGCGCTACGACTCGGCTAATTTGGACGACTATTTTATGCTTTAAAGCCGCTTAGAAATTTTTAGTGAAAATTTCAACCTTATTACTTTCCATTAAAAATGCTAGCCTTTTTCAGAAAGGACTCGTTCATGTTGCTTTAAAATACTCGTCTTAGCTCCATTCCTCCATTTTGTTCTTCACTTTTTTGGCGGCACATTTTCACGAAAGAAACCGTTCACATTTCCTGGCGGGTCATAATTGGCAACAATCCAAGCCTTTTCACCACTAAATAAGATAGGTTATAAGAAACAAAATATTTTTTTCGAATTCTCAACTCACGACACAGCATAGGCCACGCCCACTTGTTTTGTATCGCGCCATATAAGCTGTGTAAAATGGCCAGTGTGCGGATTGAATTGCGACTTGGCAAAGTCATATTTGGCGATCTCGTCGTACCACATTTTCACAGGCATTTCAGGTGTCACCTGCTGACCGCTGCTGTAATAAATATTTTCGCCATATTTGCCATCGGGGCTGTGTTCCATTTTCTGGCGCTGTGCGAGACTCTACAAGGAGATGTATGTAAATCATTAGCAAACGTGCAGTTGCTTGAA
>NW_016179522.1:0-7238 GCF_001687245.7 Rhagoletis zephyria | reverse complement strand
AACTTGTTTGCGACAAATAAAAATAAGTTAAGTGCATTCTAAATTAGCTGTATGCATGTACATGTGTACACCGCTGTGGAAATTTGACAAAACAACTTAAGTCTATCTTTCACGGACAACCCAATAAGCGGTGTCGGCAAAACATACTTCACCGTCAAACCGAAAAAAGTTATAGGTAATTCGAAAGAAATATAAAAATATTTTATCGCTATTCACAACCTTTTAAATGTCTCTGTTTTCAACAAATAAATGCTTTCTTTTAAATTAAATTTATTGCCGACATATGCTATTCAGTTTGTCCGTGTAAGTTGTTTTGTCAAATTTCCACAAGTGTAGATTTGTTTTCTGGCATTTTGTGGAGTCTGCGTAGCGAAAAATGCTTCTAATCTGTTTACCCATGCATTTCGATGTCGCTGCATTCTAATCAAAAGTTACGCATACGCCCAGGATATACATATTTTCACATACAGAGTTACATACTAAATAAGGCGCAGGCTTGTGAATACAACATATTGGTGGTAGTATGTGGGCATGCACGCACGCACGCACGCACGCACTACATTGATACATTTACGATACAAGTTATCTCCATTTTAGATATGTGTATGTCAGCAAGTGATGGGTGAAGTGATAAGATCCTCTATGGTCATTGGGTTGGGTGTACCCTTGTGGCTGACGGCTGACAGCTACATTTTTTCAATACGTGATAAGTGATATAATTGACTTTGTTTTAATTTATTGGAGTACTATTGAGGCTATAGCCTCACATTCGACTAAGGTCGTTGATCTCGAGGGTGTGTCACATTTGCAGTTCATAGCAATAGTAGCAAAAAAAAAAGGTTCAATGTGTCCGTTGCCCTGTTGAGATGCGCAAATATACCTGTTTGCATAAATAAAAATTACATTTATTTCCATAATTAAAAACCTTCGCTACTGCTCTGAAGCATTGCCAATGATTAAATTCTCTCAACAAATTTTGTCATCGTCCAGACGCTTCCTGGTCCAATATTTTAAATAATCCATGAGAATTTTGATAGCATTCATTGCCTGAGAAAAGGGTTTCTTTGAAAGGAGACAAATCAATTGTAAGCCAACCCAAACTTATGCTGCGTTGGCCAGACTAAAGCTGATAGTACATCTAAATATTATAATTTAAATTTTGAAAATTTTATACCAATTTTTGTACAAAGTTTAAACATCGGGCTTACATATCGAGCCCTAATCGCCAAAATAATGCAAGCGACATTTTATTAAAATTTTCTTTTTGATGCAGAAATATTCCTAGAGCATCTACATGCATTTCTACATCAAAAATAAAATTTTGAAAAAAATGTCGCTTACGTTATTTTGGCGGTTAGGGCTCGATATATAACGAGCTATACTTTCATCAAAAAACAAGTAAAGAAGTATAACTTTGCGCGAAACCGAACTTTATATAACCAGCGCACGTATTAAATATCGCTTTTTCACTTTTCTTTAAACATTTTGGATAATAAGCCATATCATACTTATTGAAATAAATGCACCAGGTTTTTTGGAAATCGATTAAGCGGTTATCGATATACATTTATGTAGTCGTAAGTTATTGCTGTCTTGGCCCTTTTCAAAAACCCTTTAATTTTGATATAAATTCAAGTAATTTCACGTCTTTATTTATTGAAATATCGAAGTTTTCGTAGTGGGCCTGATTTCAGGAATTTTCAACGAGTTTCCAAGTGACACCCTTAGCAATGTTCCTACCCGAGTTTGTGGGGGTTTGATAAAGCGGCTACTGAGATACAGCATTTAACTACAATTAGGCGATGCCACGCCCATTTTTCACATATTGCATAACTGTCTTATTTTATCCCAAAATTCTATTTCAGATTCCAAATTTCAATAATTTGTATTCAGTCTTAGCGGATATATCGTAGTTTTAGGATTTTTCGACAATACCGTTATATGAGAGGTGTGCAGGGATTGCAGCGATTAATCATTTGATTAAATTAATCGATTATTTTTTTACGATTGTCGATTTAATTGTATCGTAGTTCTGTGTTTCATTTATCGATTATTAATCGATGAATTGTAAAATAATCGTAAAAATATATTCAAGAAATATGAATTCTGTACTTGTCTAAAATCCATCCATCGGAAATTCTTTTTTGCTAGCTGCATCAACTTTACTCGACCCGAGGTTCTAAGGAATTAATTTCAGTGATCCGTTAGTATTGGCCTTTGTAATGAAGTTCTTGCACTTAAATAATGTGCCACTAGAATCAGTAGAAAATGAGTTCGATATGTAGGCTCCTCATAAATCTTTTGTACACAAACGAAGGCGAAAAGATGATGATTTGAAGATGAAATGAGTTTTTATTTAAATTGTCAAGTCCTAGAACCAAAGCGGAATATCAATGACGCTTGGTAGGAAATGAAAACTGCTTACCCAAAACTTTACGGACTTTCGAAAAAGTACTGTCATTTAGTTGGTACCTCGGTGCCATCTCAGCGCCCGATTAACGCAACCGCTTAACAACAAAACGCTGATCATAGCTTCGGTTTTTGCAAACTTGGGTAAATAATAAATAAATATCGCAACTAAAAATACTCGTTTTAGTTTATTTAAGGCTAATTAACAAGAGGATTTTTTTTTTTATGGGAAAGTGTTTTTGTGAATACTCACTCTAAAAAAGTGTCTTTAAATATCCGATTAATCATTTATTTCTCAATAGTTGCAATTAATTTTTTTTTGGCTTGTGATTAATCATATGAAAAATTAATCGATTATTTTATTTTTTTTTTTGCCATCCCTAAAGGTGGCCGTGCTTACTGTCCGATTTTACCATACGTAACCAATTGCGTTCAGATATCTCATATTTTACTCGAATTATTGTGTGAACGGACGGACAGACAGACATGGATGCTGGTGTACGCTTGCCGATTTGTATTGCCATTTTTCGGGAGCCCCTTGTATTGGGGTTCCAGACCCGTTAACTTCCATCGAAATACTCTTAAGATGTGTCGTTGATATCAGAACTTGAAGAGCACAATTTACGATTTTGCCTTTTTCCATTCTTTGTATCCACTAATTAAGGCTCCGTGCAGAAATCGTTTTTTAACGAACACTAAATTCTGACTACCTATGTTCATTACCGTCCACAAAAATTACTCAATTAATTTTCATGCCCGAAAGTCAAATCCAAACCAGATTGACGTACATAATTTATTTATTTATATACACAATAACTGTACTACGCTTTTATTAGTGTGTAATTACACAAGCAGCAAATTGAGGTAACAGTCACACACACACTCGTCCGTACAATCAGAAATTAGTTTCATGTCGACATTTATAGATCAACGGCATCAAAATACTTAACAAAAAAATAAATAAAAATATTAAAAATATTAAGACGCAGCTGCTGAGCTCTGTAGCTAACCGGGGGCTCCTTAGAAAACATAATTAAGTTGTTGTGCCGCCAGTAATGGGTGCAATAATCACAACAACATGAATTGCAATCACAATTTCAATTCTCCACAAAACCAACAACAATCAGCCGACGGCAAAGCGAGTAATAAACTAGCGAGACGATTGACAGTTGAGCGACTACGAGAAAAATAATCGGCAAAAATGCATTGTGCATTTGTTGCTTAGTTTTGTTGCCGCCGGTACTAAGTAATTGCCAATTGTCTGCTAATAAAGAATAGTAATTATGATTTTTGGACACAAATGTCGATTCCTCTTAGAAACTAAAATTTCCAAGTGATGCCAAGTGACAGCTGTTGTGCTTCCTCCACGGCTGTAAATCGGCAACCTAAAAAATAACCGTTAGTTTTTTTTTGTTTTAAAGCATTACAAGTTTATTTTTTTCTTCACAAAATTTTAATTTATTTTGGTGTTTGGTTTTCTAAATTTAATTGTATGATTTTTATTATTAAGTATTAAATATTACTACCAGCTAGTTTGTCATTTACTAGCTAGCATCACACGATATGCAATTACCGTACCGAAATACAACACACACACACACACACATACATACTTACGCACTGCAATCACTTTGCCGGTTTTTGGTGTTGGGCTTTTGGAGTTGCATTAACCGTTTCAACCATTTAAGGCAGTGCAAGTTGCAATTTATGGTCGCAAGCTAATTTTTTTCAACGCATTTGTTTTCCACTTAAAATAAAACAGCAAACGTTAGAGATTCTCAGCCATGTTAGCTGTCACTTAAAAGTTTGTCAATCCGTTTCGTAAGCCAAGAATTTAGTTAATTTGAGCCAAGTTGGAAATATTTGGCTGGCTTATTGGATACAAGACCAGCAGTAAAGAGAAGTCGACGTGGCTCAGTATTATTTCGCATAAACACTGTAAGAAAGAATAGAATAAATTAAATTGCAAGCGAATTTAATTAAGGATTATCTTTAGAAAAATATTATGTTATACAAATTTATGTATGGTACAAAAGTACCATTAAAAATATTACCGAATATACAAAATTTTAAACCATTACTTTTGGCATACAATTTATGTTTGTAGATGTATGTAAAATTCAAATTTAGAAGTAATTGTATTATTATTAAACATTTTCGTTACATACATATACCCTCACATGCGTTGTTGGTGCATTTCAGTGCTTTTATGTACGAGTAGTAGCTTTATTAGTTTTTTTTTTTTGTATTAATAAGCAAAATTTGCATAAGTTTTAAGTTGTAAAATTGACAGTCAAATGACATTTTAAATGTCAGTTAACATGCGCCATGTTTCGCACTCGCATGAACATACATATGTATGTATGTGTGTGTGTACTTTCGTGTGCCAGAGCTTATACAGGGTGTTTCAATTATGTATGGTGGTGGTGTCAAATGGAGCTTTTTTAATTATTGAAACTTCCCGTATCATTGATCAAAACCATGTTGGCTCTCTTTGTTAGCCATTTCTAAAAATTTTCTGGTAATTCTGTTCACAGCATAAACAAAGTTTTTTTCAAAACTGTTTGAATGACCCTTTGTTTACCGTTGCCCCAAAGTGACCAATGCAATATTTATTCGCTGCAATCTACGCAAGAAAAGAATCGCACCAACAAATGCTTGCCGATAAAAAATCGTACAGAAACCAAAAAAACATTAGTTTACACAAATCTTGTAAATCTTTGTGCAAATTTATAAGACCGGCGCCTGTTTATTTGGACATTTTTATGTTACATAATGGGCCACTTTGCATTTAAATGACAATAATAAATATCATTCAGCTGCAAGCGCGTGAAAAATTTATACTTTTATTATTGGATACTTTTATGAGACATTAATAAAATAAATTTTTGGCGGCTACAATTTTGGTAAGCCTTCGGCAGGTGGTTGTTGTGAGAAAAACGAGATTGAATGTTAGTTGTTGCAGAAGCCTGGGCCCTACCAGGTGGTGGTAAAATTTAATTCTTCTCGTATAAAAATTCAGACGCCATTAGAACGCCTCTTTTCGAAAATCGAAATGAAGTTATTGCATACCATTTACAAGCTTTAAAACTTCAACATAACTCAGAACCCAATAACAAAGCAAGACGACAAGACGAAAGAAAGAAAAAGGTATCCGGTAGGTGGCGGAGGAGTCGAGATATTTGGAAAATCCGTATTTATCATCCGATCTGTTTCATATTTACGATTGGGTTGTTCACACTTGTCTGGTTATCAGGTTATCTGGTTAAAAATTATTATTCCGTAGTGTATGTTATCGTCGTAAACTGAGTGAAAAATATAGCCACATAACCAGATAACCTGATAACCAGGCAAGCGTGAACAACCCAAATGTGTATTACTTAAATGGGGAAAAATAGCTGTTCAGAAAATTTAGCCGGTGAGAGGGTCGATTTTTCGTCTTTTTTTTACCAACCACTAATAAAAACTTCAATCAAATCGTTTTTAATTAATTGTTTTTTTTTTTTAATCCATACAATTTTATTCTACATTTCTTTACATTTTGCCTATTTTTTTCTTTACAGTTTACGGTAAGCGTGTCATTTCGCGCTCTTGCTTCTACGAGGACTACGACGATTCCTCCGATCGCTGCGGCCACGAAACGACCTCGTCCTACATCAAAACGGTCTTCTGTCAGACGTGTAGCACAGATGGATGTAATGGCGCCAGCGCCTTCTCGCCCTACGTCGCGCTAGTGCTGCTACCACTTGTAACGGTACTGATGAAGCGGTTCAAATGAATAGCAATGCGGTGGCAACCTAGTTGAGGCTATTGAGGGCATATTCGAAATTCCGACGTAGCAATACTTTTATTTCTTAAATTAAAAAAAAAAAAAACTCAAAATTTATTTTGTACGCATTATGTTTTAAGTTTAAGCTTAAAAAAAAAAATCATTTCATCTTAAATGAATGAAATTATGAGCGAGTAATTTGACGCTTGTAAAAATTCTCAAATAGTAGTTGAATTGTTTCGATCTAAGCTCGTAGAATAAAATGGCTGGTTGTTTATAATTTTAATAATATACACAAAAAAAAACATCGATTTTTAAGTTGTATTTAACGAAATTCGCACAAAAGTAACCAAATCGTAGTACTAACTTTCAGCCGTGCGCGACTTTTGCAGAAATATTTGTCACAATTAAAAAAAAATTTCTTGAAGGCAGCTGCTCCGACATCACACGTTTACATGAGCAATTATCAGATAAAGGTTTCCAATGCAGTGAATATTTTATTCTAAACAATCATACATACATCTAATATTAAAAGTATGATTTTGAAACCACGACACCATTTAAAATTCTCTAAAACAACAACATTTGTAATAAAACGAAACCCAAACAAAAGACTAAGTTAACTCTTTTCAGACGAAAAAAAAAAACTCCCAAGAATTGTTTACTAATCTGATCTAAAAGCGAACTCTTTGCTTCGGGAGTTTGGTAAATAATACCTAAAGTATATCTAATTAAAACAATCGTACTAATAAATTTATTATTTACATGATTGTACAATTGTATCTATATAAGAATGTCAGATGTCTAAATAAAGTGAATGATTACCAAAAAAAAAATTGCGATTCCTTACTGATTTACTTTAGCAGAGCGATTTAAGTGCAGCGAAATATATCACTGAAACACTACATTAGACGATTAAAAGATTGATTTTCCGAAAATAAATCCACCCAAAAAGTTGAAGTTGAGTTCAATTAATCAAATTATCCAGAAGTCGAATTTACTCATTACCACTTTTAACTAACGGGTGATTTTTTTGAGGTTAGGATTTTCATGCATTAGT
>NW_016179521.1:1613-7239 GCF_001687245.7 Rhagoletis zephyria | reverse complement strand
ATTATTGTGTGTCGATTTTGACATTCGGACAGTGTTTAGGTTTAAGTGAGGAATATCGGGAAATATGTAGGCAAGAGTTGCTGATGAAAAAAGTGTGCTTTCTTTATATAATTGTATGCCACAAGAAGTAGATCAACATGGATCGAAAGTTAAAAGTGCACAGCAAATTTCTTTAATTTAAGAAATGCATATAGATTTTGGTAGTTTTAAAATTGGACAAAATTTTTAGCATTTTAAAAACTGGAAATAAATTCTTAACAATTGGAGACTGCATAAATTTTTGGTAATTTAAGAAATCTGGGCATAAATTCAACCCTGTCATTACCATAAGCATATAACCAAAAAATTTATGATTTCAATTGTAAAGTAAAATAAAATAATAGTAAAATAAAAAAAAGATATTTTTTCCTAAAAATTTTCACAAATTTTAACTAAACACTAATTTTTACCTAATTTTTTTATTAAAAAAATGTTAATCTCATAATTTCTTCCTATAATATAACTTTTTTAAAACATACTTTTTAATTTTTTTAATTTTTTTCCCCCAAATTGTTTTCCAAATAATGCTTTTTGCCCAAAGAAATAATTTTTTGACCAAAAGCTTATATATAAAGATTTTATAATCATAAGACATCATTTTCTTAAAAAAAAAGAAAACAGTTTTTGCCCCAAAAATTTTTTACTCAAAATTACTTGTTTCCCTTACATTTTTACCCTCAATAACTTATTTTTTTTTTTGTAGTCATATGGGCAAAAATCATTTTTTTTCTAAATGTTTTTTTTTTAATTTGTGTAAACATATTTCTTTATTAAAAGCCAGTTTTTTCCTAAATTACATTTGTTTCAATAATTAAAGTTACATTTTATTAAAACAATATTTGCAATACAAAAACTTGTTTCAAAACTCTTTACAAAAATATTTTTTTCGATAATTTCTTGATAAAAATAGCTTAATGAGGCACATTCTAATAATAGAAAATACTATTGAAAACTTTCGCAATACCCATATGAGTGGAATAACTTTTTGGGAAGTATATTTTCCTTGGTCCTGAAAAAAAAAATTTACAAAAATTTTACATAAAATTTTGGTAATTAAAAATAGAACAGCATTTGTTTATTTATTTAATAGCTTACATGCATTTTGGGCCATTTAAGAACTTTGCATATGTAGATTCTGGTCCTTAGAACTGGACATGAATTTTACCTGGAACAAATCTTTTGCCAGTTAAAATCTGGATATAATTTTTTAATTATTTGAAAACTGAACACTCAGAAATAATACTGACAAGTGGATAAAATCCTTGGCTTTAAAATATGTATACAATTGCGAACAGTAAAATTATAAAAACGATAACCAAATGTTAAAAATGATAAAAGCAGTTCAATCGTTCTATACATCTGCACACGTTATTTGCGTTATTCTGCTAAAACATTTAGACCATCAAAAAAACACACACATTTGATCAACCACTGAACACTGTACCACCGTTTGGGCCTGCCTTATCGTATTCAACAAGTGTCAGATTTGAACTTCAAACAACGAAATTTGCAACGCTTGCATACAAAGTAGCAGCTTATAGGCAAACAATGAAAACAACAACAAAACAGTATATTAGTAAGCTTCAATTAAATGAAGATCAAACCTGAGGTGTAAACATTGGCAGTTGCTTTTTGAAAGAGTAGTAGAAAAACAGAGAGAAAAACAACAAATAAAACAGCAAATAAAACAAATGGACTTAGACAGACGGAACAGGCAGGAGTGACCGTGCTTCTGGTGCTGGAAAAGCACCTCAATCACAGTTCAATGTTCGCACAATTCAATTTAAAACATTTAAGGCGCTTCGTTAAACTTTGGCAAGTTTGAAACGCACGAAATAGCTAAGCGCAAAAATAAAAGCGAGCCATCAGCTGTAAGGTCGAATATAATGGCAGCATGTGTGAAATGCAACAAAATAACAAACAAAACTTCAAGCGTTCGATACAAAGTTTTATCTTTGCAACTTAGAACTTTGTCCTTTTCGTTGCTTTTTATTGTGGTTGTTTGCGTGTGGTTTTCAACAGTCGCCGCCGACCACTGTCACTGTCAATGGCTTTGTCAGATCTGTGGTTGTGCCTTTGACTGTGAATGCGGCCGTGGCTATAGTCCGTGCAACAACGACCGACAGCCGACCGCCCATTCATGCATGCCGTTCACGTAGCGGCGGCTAAAGCTCAAGCGACGCTGTCTTGTTGTTTGCTGTGTCGATTATGTGTGTATGTGTTTGGTGATTACCCTGTGGAGAAAATCTCTAGTTCTGAACTGGTGCGCTTCTAGTACATTTAGACCCAGAACTCGTTCGCGATAAATCTCTTTTGCATGCAAAAACTGGCGAATTTAACACGGCCATGTCATAGGAATTGGAAATTGTCCCCCGCTGCACCCCTTTTTCAATAGTTCCGAACTTCCTAAATTCTATAATTCCGAACGAGTTCTAAAATCGACAGATGAAAAAAAAATGATCACGATATTTTAATCTTTTTGTTTCTTTCGTGTGTGCGATTTTAAATTATTTCCATAGAAATGTGTTTGCAATTTGAAATAAATTATTTTTTTTTTTTTGATGATAGTAAGCACAAATTTTCATCTCGTATTACCGAAGTACGAAAAAGCTGCTACACCAAACACATCCCTTTTTCGATAGTTCCGTATCAGTTCTAAATTAGACATATAAAATCTAGTTCATTCTGCATTCCTTATTCTATATATACAAACCAGTTCTAAATTCATCACCTGAGATATAGCCTTCTAATGGAAAAGTTAAATAAAATATGTTTTTTTTAAGTACCACATTTCGCTGATTTTGGACTGGTGGGAATCTAGTTACTATCGGACTGGTTGGTTTTTGGCGATAAAGATATAGTACGGAACTAAAACTGTGTTTCACTAGTCCGCGGTTTTCCTGCAGGGTATAATTATTGAACACATTCGCACGTATCTTTGTTTGCCTGTTTTGTTATGATTTTTGGGTCTATTATGGCTTTACAAGCATTTAGCGGGGGCAGAGCGAATTATTTTTTTTTTTTGTTTCGTCTTATGCTAAAAATAGTCCGAAATCACTGTGTTTTTTTATATTTTTATTGATGATAATTTTATTTGCTACTTGTTATTCATTTTTCAATATTCACTGCCATCGTTCACTTTTGTTTTCATTACATCGCTAAAAGTTTGTTTACTTTTATTATTTTGCCTGCATTTATATGCAAGCAGCGTACATGTACATATGTATGTATGTATGCATTTGTTGAAATGTGTGTATGGGCGTTTTTGTACGCTTATTTGCCGAAATTCAATTTCCGACTTCCGTTTTTTATACAGACATACATAAATACATACAGGGCAATCCGGTTATGATGGACTTCACGAGACCGCGTCCATTATAACCGACTTTCCATTTGATCAGAATATAATATTTTTAAATAATAAAGAAATAATGTACAAATTATAAATACAAAATTTTTTATAAAATATTTTCATGCAAAGTAAATGCCCGTTTTTCCGTTCCGACATTTTTCCTAAAGTGAACAACCGATAGATCAAAAACCAGATTGCCTATTTTGACAGATTTCGGTGAACCAATGAATTTTGTTTAAGTATACATACAGAAATTTTCTGTTGCAGAGACCGTTGCCTCTCTTTACTGAATTCGGGGAACTACCGAGTCCATTACAAATGGAATACACTGTATATATTTACATACTCACGCAGAGTATATAGACTACGCTTTGCTGGCGCGGCAATGTGTGGCTAAACGTTTTTCTTTTCTCAATTGTTTGCCAGCATATTTTAAGCCTCGAAATGTGTGAATTTATTGAAAATACTTCACTGTTTATTACTGAATTAATTTTAAATCTATTTTAAGGTTTTTGCACGTCATTTGTGTCGGCTTGGTTTTAGCTTTGCGTGCATGTACATGTGTGCTGCAAATATTTTTTTTTCAGGTGACATCATTTTTTGTTGACCCAGAATTTTTAATAATATTTTTATCTCCACTTGCCCTCACCCCCCACGCTAGTTATAACTTTTATACAGCAAATTTTTCCAATTTTATTAAATATTCCTTTTGTTCTATGCCCAGAATTTAGTATTTCCATCACACACAGTCGTAACTTTTTTAGAAGTGTGCATACAGAATTTTTAATATTTTTATTAGAAGCTTAATTAAATGCTCAAAGGTCAATATGTGAATGAAACTAAAAACAAAATGGCAATGAGCGTTAATAATGTAATGCAATTTAGATCGATCTCGGTGATAACTTTAATTTTAAAATTTTCAAACTTTTGCATGATTATTATGAAAAAGTCTAAAAGAAGCAATTTCGGAGTAGAGTACTAAATTTGCTGTAACGAACTCTTGAACATCATATGTCATATGATTCCAATTTACGAAATGTATTTTACGTTTTTTGCCATTATTGCACTTTTGCATTACGCTTGTTAATTCTTAATTGGCCATGGTCACCTGCACTTAAAATGTTTTTACACTCACGTAAGTTAGTGGTCATTAAAACACTTTGGCTGCTTTCGATTAAGCTTTAATTTTTAATAATTTTGAAACTGGACATACATTTTGGTAAGATTAGAACCTTGGCAGAAAAAAACTAGGCTAAAATTTTGCGCATTTAAAGCTTTGCACGATTCACAGGTTCATCTAAATTGGAACTAATGTTTAGTTATTTAAAAAAAAATTTATTTGATAAAGTGCCAAAGCACTGTCAGCACAAAATCAAAATCTAGTAAACCTAGCNGAAAATTTTCAAACTTTTGCATGATTTTACTAAATTTGCTTTAACGAACTCTTGAACATCATACATATGTCATATGATTCCAATTTACGAAATGTATTTTACGTTTTTTGCCATTATTGCACTTTTGCATTACACTTGTTAATTCTAAATTGGCCATGGTCACCTGCGCTTAAAATGTTTTTACACTCACGTAAGTTAGTGGTCATTAAAACACTTTGGCTGCTTTCGATTAAGCTTTAATTTTTAGTAATTTTGAAACTGGACATAAATTTTGGTAAGATTAGAACCTTGGCAGAAAAAAACTAGACTAAAATTTTGCGCATTTAAAGCTTTGCATGATTCAGAGGTTCATCTAAATTGGAACTAATGTTTAGTTGTTTAAAAAAAATTTATTTGATAAAGTGCCAAAGCACTGTCAGCACAAAATCAAAATCTAGTAAACCTAGCAAGTTGATCAGCCGCAAAAACTTTGCTGACAGCAGCATAAAACAGAGCAGAAGAAAATGCTCACAGATATTAAAATACAAGCATACATTTGCTGGTTTCTATGTATGTATGTAGGTGCATTTTTAAATCGACAGCAAAATTAACCGAAGTTACTAAAAGCCGACAGCCGCAAAAAGTCCCTGCATATTTGAGGCGCACCAAAGTCATTTCATTACGACGAAAGTTGCAAATTATACCGACTTGGTTTTACACATACATACATAACACATTCAAGCATATGTATGCACCTACAAGTGCAGCAAGTTCTGGTTGGCAGTTAAAAATTGAAGCAGCGGCAAAAAAAGCATCAATGATCAACAACTAGAACAAACATGAATGACATTAGCAACTGCAA
>NW_016179521.1:0-1588 GCF_001687245.7 Rhagoletis zephyria | reverse complement strand
ATGTGAATGAAACTAAAAACAAAATGGCAATGAGCGTTAATAATGTAATGCAATTTAGATCGATCTCGGTGATAACTTTAATTTTAAAATTTTCAAACTTTTGCATGATTATTATGAAAAAGTCTAAAAGAAGCAATTTCGGAGTAGAGTACTAAATTTGCTGTAACGAACTCTTGAACATCATATGTCATATGATTCCAATTTACGAAATGTATTTTACGTTTTTTGCCATTATTGCACTTTTGCATTACGCTTGTTAATTCTTAATTGGCCATGGTCACCTGCACTTAAAATGTTTTTACACTCACGTAAGTTAGTGGTCATTAAAACACTTTGGCTGCTTTCGATTAAGTTTAATTTTTAATAATTTTGAAACTGGACATAAATTTTGGTAAGATTAGAACCTTGGCAGAAAAAAACTAGGCTAAAATTTTGCGCATTTAAAGCTTTGCACGATTCACAGGTTCATCTAAATTGGAACTAATGTTTAGTTATTTAAAAAAAAATTTATTTGATAAAGTGCCAAAGCACTGTCAGCACAAAATCAAAATCTAGTAAACCTAGCAAGTTGATCAGCCGCAAAAACTTTGCTGACAGCAGCATAAAACAGAGCAGAAGAAAATGCTCACAGATATTAAAATACAAGCATACATTTGCTGGTTTCTATGTATGTATGTATGCATGTGCATTTTTAAATCGACAGCAAAATTAACCGAAGTTACTAAAAGCCGACAGCCGCAAAAAGTCTCTGCATATTTGAGGCGCACCAAAGTCATTTCATTACGACGAAAGTTGCAAATTATACCGACTTGGCTTTACACATACATACATAACACATTCAAGCATATGTATGCACCTACAAGTGCAGCAAGTTCTGGTTGGCAGTCAAAAATTGAAGCAGCGGCAAAAAAAGCATCAATGATCAACAACTAGAACAAACATGAATGACATTAGCAACTGCAATGGCAACAAAAACAGCAACGAAATTTGTGGCAGCAACAAACAAAAAAAAATTGCATTAATGTTGTCAACAGAAATTGTAAAAGTAAATAAACAACTTCGGAGAAATTCAGATGAGATATTTATAATTGAAACTGAAGCCACTCAGCGTAAAAATAATATCGAACAGACTCAGCAGGAAAGTTATGTATGTATGCTGTTAATATACATACATATATGCCGAATTTTTAATAATTGCTGCAGGAAAAAATCCCCAAAAGTCCCGGAAAAATTCCAAGAAGCTCCCGAACGACTCTAGTTAAAAGTCAAGAAATCGGTGCATCTAAAAATATCCTAAANGAAACAACAAACAAAAAAATTGCATTAATGTTGTCAACAGAAATTGTAAAAGTAAATAAACAGCTTCGGAGAAATTCAGATGAGATATTTATAATTGAAACTGAAGCCACTCAGCGTAAAAATAATATCAAACAGACTCAGCAGGAAAGTTATGTATGTATGCTGTTAATATACATACATATATGCCGAATTTTTAATATTTGCTGCAGGAAAAAATCCCCAAAAGTCCCGGAAAAATTTCAAGAAGCTCCCGAACGACTCTAGTTAAAAGTCAAGAAATCGGTGCATC
>NW_016179520.1:6390-7239 GCF_001687245.7 Rhagoletis zephyria | reverse complement strand
AGAGATAATCGAGCGCGAGTGCGCGGAAATCATGAACACACGCAATGAAGTTCGCGCATTGAAAGAAGAAATAGAGAGAAACAGCGTCGCAACTGACATCATAATTCGCGGTATTCCGCAAGAGCTAAACGAAATAGTAGGGGAAATCGTTAACCAACTCTGCCGTCGTGCAGCATGATACACCACCTATCAAAGCGGCCTTTCGTATCCGTGACAACAAAGAAACTTCACCACTAATTGTGAAACTAATATCTCCCCATGATCGCTCCCTGCTGTTAGCGGCGGTTGCCAAATTCTTCAAAGCAAAAAAGAAAGGGGTGAAATTTAGCGACATTGTGCGTAAATCCGATGGGAGAATATACATGAACGAGTCTCTCACCAAATGTACTCGTGACTTACTGCAGTTTGCCACGCAGCTCAAGAGACAAAAGCGCTTAACATCTGCCTTCTCGTTCAGGCGACAAGTGTTTGTTCGTGTGCGGCCCAACGAAGCCGCGGTTAACGTGCTCAGCACAAACGCCATTAAAGCAGTTATTGCGGACAGCGAATGACTATACTCTTATTTTAAGTTTTTATGTGAATTGTTTTCGGTTTCTACTCTTTATCTGATATCTTCGTATTTCACTGTACATTTTTATACCCGAACGCACTTGTGCACAAGGGTATATTAACTTTGTTCACATAACGGTTGTTTGTAACAGCCAAAACGAATCGAGATAGATATAGACAAATGCTCAGAATGAATAGAGAAGTCGACTAAGCCATGTCTGTTTGTCCGTCCGTCTGTCCGTGTACACGATCACTCGAGCAAAAATTGAGATATCTCAACGAAATTTGGTATGTAGGTTT
>NW_016179520.1:0-6178 GCF_001687245.7 Rhagoletis zephyria | reverse complement strand
TATCTACAATAAATTTTAGATAAGAAATAAGAATTTGGAAAATGGGCGTAGCCACGCCCACTTATGGTTACATGTGTATATCTTAGTAACCGCTGCTACAATTTCTTCCAAACTTGGCACAGTTGTTGGCCTTGGTACACCATATCAAACGGCCGCAAATTTTTAAAATCGGACAATAACCACGCCCACATCCCATATAACGGTAATTTAGAGAAATACAAAATCTACGATAAATCAGTAAATATTAAAGCTAATTTATTAAAAATTGATGCTTGCAGCAACTCTTTACAAAGAAGTACGTTTATGATACAATATTGGAAAATGGGCGTGGCACCGCCCACTTATTATCACATACACTGAAGAGCAAAACTGGAACAATAGAACGGAAAGTTAAGTTTGTGGTAATGTACTTCTTCAGTTTATTTACTTTATGGTAATTCAAACTTGCATTTCGCCTTACCGATGTTTAACTAAACGTTTGACCATAAAAATTTTAAGATTCGCATATGGAAACTCAGAAAAAAATTACCAAACAAAAATGAACTGGATTGTTACAGTTTTGCACCCTCTTAGTAATTGCTGAATTTTATAATTCAAAGAGGAGTTCTGGCTCATTTCCTGCAATTTTGTAATCGAAGCGCGTGGAATTTTCGCTGTGAGTGCATTAAGTGCACATAACAAGCAAAAAGGATTTAAAGTTTTTGTAAAACGGGCAGAAAGACCACTCTGTAAAGAAAGAAATCATATCGGCCAAATTTCCGTTTTATGATTATCTAAACAAGCGATAAAAGGGCGGATATCAGTCTGCCAGATCAAGGAGCCACAAAAAATTGCAATTTGCCAGGCTAGGCATATTGGAGGGTATCTAAATGCCAATAAACTTTGGTTCCAAATTAAAAATTACTGTTTTATCACCACAAAGTAAGTGACTGGACATTATGTAAGACATGGGAACAAGTTATTGCAGCACAAAGATAAAGAGGAGAAAGCCTGCTTTGACATCCAGAAAAATGTTTAGTCAGAAACGCATTTTTACTAAGAAAAAACATTGGATTGGTATTATTTTGAAGCGGGAATTTACAAGTTCTTCATAAACGACCACGTTATTCCACCAAAATTTACTATTAATTAGGTCACGGCCCTAAATTTTTTAACTCTGAGGATAAAATTAAACGTTTTAAGTCGGAATATTGGTTCAAGTGCTGTGCACCTGCATCAGGGAACGTCCCAAAATATTTAAACTATTAGGTTTGTATGTGTACATTTAATGATGTAGGGCCGTGTTACGCATTAGGGAGTAAGAACTGTGGTAAAATCGATGGTAAAAAGAAAAGTGACAACAAATGAGCATTTTCAAAGAATTTGGCAATTTCTGAGGATATTTTTCGCAGGCTTTTATCAATTTCACCAGGACATTGATCAGAAATATCCTCCGAAACTGGGGCCAAATAGGTATAAATCCCAAGTTTTTATAATCATGAAGTGACCTTCAAAAAGCCCAGAATTGATTCAACAGAAAAATTATAGAATTGTTTGAAAATGCCACTGTTCAATTGCGAAAACTCGCCCAATCCCATGCAAGACCTTTGGCATGGCGTTGAGGAAAACCGGTGCGCGTTCTCAACAGATTTCGTCTAAAACCTGTGCGAAAGTATCCCAAGATGACCATAAAAGCTAAAATATTCAAATTGGTTATGGCCAATTTATTAAAAGTCAAGCAAATGGTAAAATTTTCTGTCGGGTGCAAAACTGGAGCAATCTAGTTGTTACGTTTTTTTGCAATGTTCTTCTTTATCTGCTTGTATTAATTATTGTTTTTATGGCCTTCTGATGAAATAAACATTGAAAATGTGAATTCCGAAACTAGATTACAAAAAAGTCTTCATATATCGCGAATATATCGCAAGAAAATTCACATTATGTATTACTGTTCCGGTTTTGCTCCTCAGTGTATATGTATCTCGGTAACCGTTCTACCTATTTGTACCAAACTCGGTATGGTTATTGTGCTTGCCACATAAAAGCAAAACGTTGAAAATTATTGAAATCGGACTAAAATTACGGTCGCTTTTAATATAACGGTAAATATCAGAAATGCTTGAAACTTCAATATTTCGAAATTTAAGGACGCTAATTTACTCAAAATTGATACACCACGGCTTACCATGTATCGATAGCTTTCGGAAAGGTGAAAAACCTATATTTAATACTTGCGCCGGGTACTCCGCCCGAACTTAGACTTGCTTACTTGTTCTCTTCCTACTCTCTGCCCCTTCTCAATCATCTGCGCGGGTTATGCTCTTTCCATCGTTGCTGGTGCGCAGTGCTTGCTGCTACACAATATTACTTATGATTGGTGACAAACGCTATAGTTCCAAAGACAACACATGCAACTTGATCCGGATACTGGGTAAGCAAAAGCACGGCTTAAAGATATGCCATCTCAATGCACAAAGCCTGCAACCTAAATCGATGAATTCAGATATATGTTTGAACATTCCATTGTTGATGTCGTATGTGTCTCCGAAACGTGGTTCTCCGCATGTTACGTTGCCAACTTGTTTTGTGTTAATGGTTATAAACTGTATCGCTTAGATAGAATTGGGCATGGTGGTGTCTCTCGTCTCGCCTTAAGTGTACATCGAATCCCTCAGACCCTGTTGAATATTTATTTATTGAATTATTAACCAAAGCGGGCAAAATCCTTATTGGCTGCGTATATAGACCAAATCGTAGTATCCCATATTCTCAATTTGTCGATTTTATTGAAAACCTTAGCCTCTCCTACAGCGATATTGTCATAAATGGTGACATTAATAATGATTTGCTTCTTGAAACTAAATTTTCACTTTCAGTGGAGAACCTCGGTCTTTTTCCTGTTAACTCTATAACACCTACGCACTTTACGCGAACCAGCAGCACATTACGAGATGTCTTTTTTGTAAATTATAAATCCAAAATACTTCTATATGATCAACTGTCTGCGCCCAATGACTCTAAACATGATCTGATTTACCTTACCTATGACAATAAATTCGCATATGACACCCTCATAGTCATATCGCGGCTTCATGCACATTAATTATGACCATCTCAAGTTAGCTGTGGATGCAATCAATTGGGGAGCTATTCAAGCCATGACGTCAGCAGAGGAACAGATCACATTTCTTCAATCTGGCATTGTCGCTCTTCAGATCAGTTTGTGCCACTCGTAACTAAGCCGAATGGGGCTAGGAACCACCCATGGTTTAATTTCCATATAAAAGGGCTGATTGAGAGACGCAATAGCGCATTTCAAAAATGGAAACGATCCAGGCCCGATACCACCTATAACGACTATAAGATCCTTAGAAGGGAAGTGACCAAAGCTATCAAGTTACAAAAATCTAAGTACTATACATGCCAATTTAGCACAGCGGTTGGCTCTAAGCAAACTTGGAAGCGCATACGCGAAATCTTGTAGTAATAGTAATATTTGTTATGATCGCTATAGTACTAGTATGTGTGAATCCGTGCCTGGTTTCTGTTTTAAATGTGTTGATGATCCTCCAGTCTATTCTCAGCATAAAATCTAACGCCGTAGGCCACGATGGCGTCCATCCTAAACTTCTGAAGTGCATACTACCAAAAATTCTTAATTATATTACTTACACCTTTGATACAATTCTCACTACGAGCACCTTTCCCAGCTGCTGGAAGGTAGGTAAAGTAATACCTTTCAAAAAGCCCAATGCCGATTATAGGCCAATTGCGATATTGCGTTTTCTGTCCAAGGTTCTTGAGCTGATCATGAACAAACAAATAAATCCCTTCCTAACTGAAAATACCTTGTTGAGCCTACACCAAACTAAGAAATCTTTTCTACTTCGCACCTTCGGCTGTTAACCTAGTAAAGTCATACCTTTTCGACCGCCTGCAAACAGTAAGTGCAGCCGATATGGTTTCGAACTCATTGCCTTTGACTAGAGGCGTTCCGCAGGGATCAATCCTTGGACCGCTGTTGTTCGTGTTGTATGTTAATGACCTACAAACCGTGTTAAAATATAGTGATATCCATGTTTATGCAGATGACGTTCAATTGTACCTATGTTGTCCCCCTATATCTGTCAATGCATGTATAACCAAACTAAACACCGACCTAGACTTCTCAATCCAAGTAAATCCCAGTGCATTGTTATCTATAAAAAATATCTTAAAGCTGATGTCTACAATGAGGTTAAACTGGACAACTCTGTGATAAAATATGTGAACACCGCCAAAAACTTAGGAGTAATAATCAATAGAACGCAGACATGGAGGAATCATATTTTTAGTGCAATAGGTAAAGTTTACGACATGCTCCGAACCTTATGGAGTACTCAGTACTTTACACCAGTACACATTCGACTATTATTAGCTAAAGCATACTTGTTACCCACTTTGTTATATGGTTGTGAATTGTACGCTGATTGTGATAGTGTTTGTAGTAGAAAACTAAATGTTTTATACAACAATATTGCGCGGTACATATATGGTATTAAACGTAACGAGCGCATTTCTGAATTCGCATTAAAAATCTCCTCAATAGCTTTTGATGCCATACTTAAGGTCAGACAATGCTTGACATTGCTGCATAAAATCATTACAACTCAGGAGCCTATTTGTCTACCATTATAACTTTAAAATATAGTTTCCTAGTTTCTGAACATCAGTTGTTTGTTTTCTCAGTTCGTCTTTGGAACAGCTTAGCGCCTGCTATAAGAAACTGCAAAAGCACGAGGCAATTCAGGAACGAACTTGTGCGTTACTTTCGAAATGATTGCTAAGAGTATTCTCCAACTATTTCCCTTTTTTATTGTTATCAATCAGTTCTTTTATTTTTCTCCTACATCTATCGAAATTCTTTTACTTTTAATCCTTCATTGTTATTGTCTTAAGTCTGTTTATATATAGTTAAGTTTAAATTAAGATCTTTTGTTGTAACTATAAGTACATTCATACATGCACTGTAAATTATAACTTGGTTGTTGTGCATGTATTCTTAATAATAAATAAATAAATTATGAGGTGGGTTATGCTCAGCCGCTCCAGAGTCCAGCGAAGGTTCCACTAACCCCCACCAAATATAACACAATGATTTGTGTATTAAGTCGAACACACCCACACACACACGCGGCTATCTAGAAGGCCGGCAACTTGTCGTGCAGGGGAGAGCGGAAGGTAAAGAGCGAGAGTCGGCAGTCGGTGTCGGAGATTATCCGGCGGGTAATTGTACGGCGACGGGAGTGCTACTAGTAACAGCGAGATTAGCAGTGGTACGCGTCAGTCGTAGCGAAGAGCGTGGCAATGAGGGCAGTCGCGGTGGTTGTGACGGCGACGGCGATGGCTGCGACGGCAGCCAGCAGGTCCCTTGCAGTGGTGGTGGCGGCCTCAGCGGTGACGTTGGCAGTGGCCCATATAATGATGAGGGCGGCAGCGACCTCCCGCAGTGGTGTTGTATGCGGCCCTGATTGTGGCGAAGGGTAAATGCGGCACCTTTTAACTACGACGGTGACAGCGGTACTGAGCGATGAAGGCAGTGGCGATTACCGTAGTGGTCGGCCTGGGCGACGATAATGGCGGACGCCCCAGTAATGCAGACAGTAGCAGCGGGCCCTGATGGTGGTAACGGTGACAGCGGCCCTGGTTGGCGATAGTTAGCGTTCGCGGTCCTCGGTGATGATGGCGGGCGGCCCATGGTTGTAGCTTCGGCCTTGGGGCGGCAGTGGTAATAGCGGCCACGGTGATGAGAGCAGCGGTACGGGCCCTAGCGGTGATGATGATTATGGCGGCGGCCCTGGATGACAGTGAATAGCGGGCGGTCCTCGATAGAATTTTCGGCTTTGGGGCGGCAGTAATAGTAGCGGCCCCCGGTGATTAGAGCAGCGGTGCGGGCCCTAATGGTGGCAACGGTTATGGCGGCGGCCCTGGGTGACGGTGAATAGCGGGCGGTCCTCGGTAGAAATGTCGGCCATAGGGCGGTAGCGGTGCTGGCGGTCCAGATTGGTGATGCCTACGGACAACTGATCATTAGTACGGTCCCCCAGGGCATCGAAAGGTTGCCCAGTCACTCCGTATGTATTCGCGGCCGATAGGCGCTGCAGGGAGGTTGTTCCCTCCCCCCTTCAGCGCCCGCTAGCCGCGCGGTATCGCAAGCAGG